>NW_011192688.1:0-761 GCF_000146605.3 Meleagris gallopavo | reverse complement strand
TACATCCTGCTGTCAGGCAGAGACTATACGCTGCCATCCAGTATAGCAATGAGAACCACTCAATAATAGATTGGTTAATGGCAGCGTGCCGGATGGTCTGGCCAAATAAAACAGATATTCCCCTAGACATAGGACTATGGTCCTCCATGGAGGACCTTCAAAACTACATTCGCGACTTAGGCATGAGAGAAGCAATATATGAAGACGCGTAGGATAGCCCGGATATGATCCAGTTCTCGGCGGGCATGCGAGATTTAATTTTACAAGAGGCCCCTTCCCACCTATATGGGACCTTGGTTTCGATATTAAACCCTCTGGTGACCTCGGAAACCGTAGTTCAGCAGGCTGCTCGGATAGTTGCTGATCTGGGGGAGACAGAACGCCTACGGACCAGGCGCAACATTCGCATGTTAGAAGAAGCTGAGGTCCTGCCGGTGACTAAAGCAAGACGCCGGCTATTCGAGCTCCTCGATCGGGACCCATAAGGGTTTCCCGAAACAAATGTTTAATGACCTAATTCGAGCTGCGGTCCAATTTGCTAAGATTGACCGCCAGCCCAACCATGTCCTTCTCCAGCTTTGGAGACAGCTAAAGGACAATCAAACATTTCAAAACTACCCTAAGAAACCAAGGGTAAGAATTATAGAGAGGATACCAACAACAGCATGGAACCTAGAAGACTTCATTGTTCCTAATAGGAAAAAAAGCCGCCTCAAGTGTCTCGGGCCACGACGCCTGAGCCATCGGAAGCAAAAGAATTG
>NW_011192687.1:0-565 GCF_000146605.3 Meleagris gallopavo | reverse complement strand
TGCAGCAATGTATGGCAGAGGGGAAAGAAGACCCCTTATAAGTGAATTGGTTAATAAACTTCAAGACTTTGAGTTACATTTAAGCCCTCTGCGAGCTTGTGTTTCAGCCATTACAAAGGTAGCTGAAAAGCTGGACAGAATGGAAAACAAACAAGAAGATATAATAGACAAACTATCAACCGTGCCTGAAGCTGATAAATCCATGGAGGTAACGGATACATCAAATGGGGACCAGAATCCCCAAAACAGCCTATTGGAGGGGCTGATCAACTTGATTTCCTCCCAGCCGGTGGCATCTAATGTCTCAGCTATCAAAAGAAGACGTTCTCCTGCTCGAGCAAGTGACAACAGTAAGACCACATCACGTTTTGCCTTGTGGCATTACCTACGTGACCATGGAGAAGATATGAAGGAGTGGCATAAACAACCTAACTCCTGTACTTCAAGCACGGGTAAGAGAGTTACAAGACAAATCAACCACCAAGGTGAACTTCTACTAAAAAGGTGAATTGCTCCAGTTGCTGCAGACAATGAAGGTAACAAATAGAGGGGCCCTGCCCCCAGC
>NW_011192686.1:0-661 GCF_000146605.3 Meleagris gallopavo | reverse complement strand
CAGAGGGAAAGAAGACCCCTTATAAGTGAATTGGTTAATAAACTTCAAGACTTTGAGTTACATTTAAGCCCTCTGCGAGCTTGTGTTCAGCCATTACAAAGGTAGCTGAAAAGCTGGACAGAATGGAAAACAAACAAGAAGATATAATAGACAAACTATCAACCGTGCCTGAAGCTGATAAATCCATGGAGGTAACGGATACATCAAATGGGGGACCAGAATCCCCAAAACAGCCTATTGGAGGGGCTGATCAACTTGATTTCCTCCCAGCCGGTGGCATCTAATGTCTCAGCTATCAAAAGAAGACGTTCTCCTGCTCGAGCAAGTGACAACAGTAAGACCACATCACGTTTTGCCTTGTGGCATTACCTACGTGACCATGGAGAAGATATGAAGGAGTGGCATAAACAACCTAACTCCTGTACTTCAAGCACGGGTAAGAGAGTTACAAGACAAATCAACCACCAAGGTGAACTTCTCTAAAAAGGTGATTGCTCCAGTTGCTGCAGACAATGAAGGTAACAAATAGAGGGGCCCTGCCCCCAGCCAGGGGGGGAAAGGGATAATAGAGTTTATTGGACTGTGTGGATTAGATGGCCTGGCACATCAGAATCACGAAAATATAAGGCCCTGGTGGATACTGGTGCACAGTGCACTCTAA
>NW_011192685.1:0-893 GCF_000146605.3 Meleagris gallopavo | reverse complement strand
CAAAAGAAGACGTTCTCCTG
The DNA here is from genome assembly GCF_000146605.3 of Meleagris gallopavo. Lineage (NCBI taxonomy): Eukaryota > Metazoa > Chordata > Aves > Galliformes > Phasianidae > Meleagris > Meleagris gallopavo. Next base: position 873 of record NW_011192685.1, on the reverse strand, counting down.
CTCGAGAAAGTGACAACAGTAAGACCACATCACGTTTTGCCTTGTGGCATTACCTACGTGACCATGGAGAAGATATGAAGGAGTGGCATAAACAACCTAACTCCTGTACTTCAAGCACGGGTAAGAGAGTTACAAGACAAATCAACCACCAAGGTGAACTTCTCTAAAAAGGTGATTGCTCCAGTTGCTGCAGACAGTGAAGGTAACAAATAGAGGGGCCCTGCCCCCAGCCAGGGGGGGAAAGGGATAATAGAGTTTATTGGACTGTGTGGATTAGATGGCCTGGCACATCAGAATCACGAAAATATAAGGCCCTGGTGGATACTGGTGACACAGTGCACTCTAATGCCCTCGAGTCACCAAGGGACAAAATCAATTTATATTCATGGGGTGACTGGAGGTTCCCAAGAGCTAACTATGTTGGAGGCCGAAATCAGCCTCACTGGTAAAGACTGGCAAAAGCACCCTATTGTGACTGGCCCAGGGGCTCCATGCATACTTGGTATTGATTACCTCAGAAGGGGATATTTTAAGGATCCCAAAGGGTATCGATGGGCCTTTGGAATAGCTGCTGTAGACACAGAAGGTGTTAAGCAGTTGTCTATTTTGCCTGGCCTGTCAGAAGATCCATCTGCCGTGGGGTTGCTACGAGTGAAAGAGTAACAAGTACCGATTGCTACAAAAACGGTGCACAGACGGCAGTACCGCACCAACAGGGATTCCTTGCTCCCCATTCAGAAGCTGATTCACCAACTAGAGAATCAGGGAGTGATTAGCAAGACTCACTCACCTTTTAACAGCCCCATATGGCCAGTGCGTAAAGCCAGTGGAGAATGGAGGCTGACGGTGGACTACCGTGGCCTGAATGAAGTC
>NW_011192684.1:0-545 GCF_000146605.3 Meleagris gallopavo | reverse complement strand
ATTACCTCAGAAGGGATATTTTAAGGATCCCAAAGGGTATCGATGGGCCTTTGGAATAGCTGCTGTAGACACAGAAGGTGTTAAGCAGTTGTCTATTTTGCCTGGCCTGTCAGAAGATCCATCTGCCGTGGGGTTGCTACGAGTGAAAGAGCAACAAGTACCGATTGCTACAAAAACGGTGCACAGACGGCAGTACCGCACCAACAGGGATTCCTTGCTCCCCATTCAGAAGCTGATTCACCAACTAGAGAATCAGGGAGTGATTAGCAAGACTCACTCACCTTTTAACAGCCCCATATGGCCAGTGCGTAAAGCCAGTGGAGAATGGAGGCTGACGGTGGACTACCGTGGCCTGAATGAAGTCACACCCCCATTGAGTGCTGCTGTGCCAGATATGTTAGAACTCCAATATGAATTGGAGTCAAAGGCGGCCAAATGGTACGCCACCATTGATATTGCTAACGCCTTTTTCTCCATTCCTTTGACCAAAGAATCTAGGCCACAGTTTGCTTTCACCTGGAGGGGCATTCAGTATACCTGGAATC
>NW_011192683.1:0-468 GCF_000146605.3 Meleagris gallopavo | reverse complement strand
GGGGCCATTCAGGTGCTGCAGTGACAGTGACCTCACATCGCCACTCCCAGCCACCTGTCCTCAGCCTGCCTCTCCCTTGCTCCTCTGCCCTGTCCTGTCCCTGCTGGGATGAGTGGTGTAGGGATGCGCTTCCTGTCCCCACGTCGACTCCTTCCAGCTGCCGGCCCGGCGGGCTCCTGGGAGTACTGATAGTGGACTTGATGGTGTGGAGCAGAGTCCAGAGAGAAAAGGTGATGTGAAGCAGCATTTGTGCAGTGGTGGCCTCCATGTTCATTTTGCAAGTGAGAACCTGTGCTCAGTGTGCTTGTGGCCTGGAGCTTCTACTCCAGCGTTGTCTGCATTGGTCATGGCACAGGAAAGAAAATAAGTTTGGCTCAAAGTTAGGTGCCTTCATGGGGTGCTGAATCGGCAGCTGCAGATTTGACCTTGCTCAGCCAGGCTCTCGCTGCCAATAACAGATGCTTTTCT
>NW_011192682.1:0-1008 GCF_000146605.3 Meleagris gallopavo | reverse complement strand
CCCGGCGGGCGTCCTGGGGGTACTGATAGTGGACTTGATGGTGTGGAGCAGAGTCCAGAGAGAAAGGGTGATGTGAAGCAGCATTTGTGCAGTGGTGGCCTCCATGTTCATTTTGCAAGTGAGAACTTGTGCTCAGTGTGCTTGTGGCCTGGAGCTTCTACTCCAGCGTTGTCTGCATTGGTCATGGCACAGGAAAGAAAATAAGTTTGGCTCAAAGTTAGGTGTCTTCATGGGGTGCTGAATCGGCAGCTGCAGATTTGACCTTGCTCAGCCAGGCTCTCGCTGCCAATAACAGATGCTTTTCTACAGACTGAGTGCAGGCAACGGGTCTCCCGTTTTCCCACATAACAGCGCTAGCTGTCCTATCTCTGGAATGCAAGGCAGCAGGCTCAGACAGGAACACCACAAATTAACAAAGCAGCAGCAGATTGTTGAACGGAGCTGTGCTCGATGAGATGACCAACCAGAACCAGCCAAGTGTCCTCCATCCTAAGCCAAGCTTAAGAAGAGAACACAATCAGTTTCATCGCAAAGAGCGTATGTGGAAAATAACAGAGACTCGGTGGGGAGAGGGGAGAAAGGGCAACATCAATCATTGTTGGGACTCAGTGTAATAAAGCAGCCTCTGTTTTGGACATCTAATGCATATGTAAGCAGGCTGCTCTGTAAGTACGTGCATTTCTTGCCTTCCGGTATGGAAGTTAGGCAGAAATATCCGCTCTGCATGCGGCGTGTGCACAGCCCTGATTAAACACACCTGCTTTAGAACTGCTCTGTGGTTATGGAGTTGGATTTCCTCACGTCAGTTCCGTCCCTCAGTTCACTTGTCAGCCTCCTCGAGTGTGTCCACTCCTGCCGCCTTCCCGTCAAGCTGAAGACATCACTGCTCTGTCGGTCCCAAAACGGGACCCCGGAGAAGAACCCTTCTGCACGGCGAGGGGAGGCTGCAGGCCTGAGTCCCAGGCCTCGGGCCCAGGCTGCTTCCTCCAATGGCTGCTCACACAGCCT
>NW_011192681.1:0-609 GCF_000146605.3 Meleagris gallopavo | reverse complement strand
GGGAGAAAGGGCAACATCAATCATTGTTGGGACTCAGTGTAATAAAGCAGCCTCTGTTTTGGACATCTAATGCATATGTAAGCAGGCTGCTCTGTAAGTACGTGCATTTCTTGCCTTCCGGTATGGAAGTTAGGCAGAAATATCCGCTCTGCATGCGGCGTGTGCACAGCCCTGATTAAACACACCTGCTTTAGAACTGCTCTGTGGTTATGGAGTTGGATTTTCTCATGTCAGTTCCGTCCCTCAGTTCACTTGTCAGCCTCCTCGAGTGTGTCCACTCCTGCCGCCTTCCCGTCAAGCTGAAGACATCACTGCTCTGTCGGTCCCAAAACGGGACCCCGGGAGAAGAACCCTTCTGCACGGCGAGGGGAGGCTGCAGGCCTGAGTCCCAGGCCTCGGGCCCAGGCTGCTTCCTCCAATGGCTGCTCACACAGCCTCAGTGCACAGAGCACAGCTCCTCGAGACGGAGCAGGAAGCAGCCCTTCAAATCCATCTCACTTATCTCTCCACACAGATGAGGATGTGATGTGGGACCATGCCAAAGGACTTCCAAAGTCCAGGGAGATTTTGGACCAGTCTGTCTAACTGATGTACTGTCAAAGCATCCAC
>NW_011192680.1:0-823 GCF_000146605.3 Meleagris gallopavo | reverse complement strand
AAAACGCGCAGTGTCAACCAACAAGGGACCTTCTGCCCTCAACTAATGCACTCACCTTGCCTCCAAACAGCAAGAGTCAGGACTACCCTGGGCTCCTGCTCCATTAAGGAACGTTCAGCAATCACACCCGGCCCTCAGCCCATACACAAAGCCTACGTTCAGGCGCTCACAGGCCTTCACCTCTCCCTCTGCAAGGGAACACCTGACAGCAGGGCCAGACAATTACCTTCCGTTGTCGTGGGTGGAGGTGTTACGGAGGTGGTGGGTGTTGGCGTGGGTGTGGATGTGCTGACTGAAGTCGGGCCGGACGAGGTCGTGACAGTAACAGGCGTGGTGCTCACGGTGCTGCTGGTGGTGCTGCTGGAGAGCGTTGTGCCAGAGGTGGTAGTGGGGGCAGACCCGGTTGTTGTTGGCGGGGCACTGCTACTTGACATGCTGGTACTCGACACACTTGTACTCGTGGTGCTCTGCGAAGTGGGACCTGGGAAAACACAGGGTTTCATCGTTGCAAGCAGGCCAACCGCATTTCCTCTCTCAGTCCTCATTTCTCAACTGACTTCACCAAGCTCCACAACCGCAAGCCCGGGAAGTTCAGAGTGTAGGAATGGAGACAGTCTCATTAGTCCTATTTGTGTCATTCCGGAATTCTACTCCTAGGTTTCCAAAAACCAGCTTTGGAGACACGTGCAAACGCCACACCTATGACCAATGCGGCATCTAACCACCGTGTGCACAGTGAAAACATGCTCAGGCTACAAGAACTCCGCAGCCCTTAAGCCAGATGAATGCACTCCGATCATCCTTAGGCTTCACTCTTCCTTAC
>NW_011192679.1:0-657 GCF_000146605.3 Meleagris gallopavo | reverse complement strand
GGGATTGGGGAAAACAGAACAGGACACTTCCAACAGTAAACTGGCAGTTCACAAGCCAGGCATTGGGTGTAATTTGATCCTACCTCCCAGCCGAGTTGGATGTTTGCGTCACTCAAGATGGCTTTGGTTGGGGCCTGTGGCAACGCCAGAGTTCTGTTTGGACCCCATTGGTTTCTGGGCTCAGATCTGGCATGGAGCAGAAGAAAGATACAGTAGGATTGAAAGACAGTTATTGGCTGTCTGTTCGGCATTGCAGGCAATAGAGCCAATAACTCCAACGGCTGAAGTTATAGTCAAGACCACTCTGCCGATTCAGGGGTGGGTAAAAGATCTGACCCACCTTCAGCCAATGGGCAGAACTGCGAGCCGTGTGGATGGTTATAACTAAGGAACCCGGTGATGGTATCCTGAACACCTGTACGGATAGTTGGGCTGTGTACCGAGGGCTCACTCTGTGGACTGCACAGTGGGCCACCCAAGAATGGACTATCCATGCCCGGCCGATCTGGGGCAAGGACATGTGGTCAGACATATGGAATACAGTCAAACACAGGACTCTACGTGTCTACCATGTTTCTGGTCATCAGCCCCTACAGTCACCGGGAAATGATGAAGCCGACATGCTGGCCCGAGTTCGATGGATTGAGCCTTCACCAT
>NW_011192678.1:0-524 GCF_000146605.3 Meleagris gallopavo | reverse complement strand
TTATTGGCTGTCTATTCGGCATTGCAGGCAATAGAGCCAATAACTCAAACGGCTGAAGTTATAGTCAAGAGCACTCTGCCGATTCAGGGGTGGGTAAAAGATCTGACCCACCTTCAGCCAATGGGCAGAACTGCGAGCCGTGTGGATGGTTATAACTAAGGAACCCGGTGATGGTATCCTGAACACCTGTACGGATAGTTGGGCTGTGTACCGAGGGCTCACTCTGTGGATTGCACAGTGGGCCACCCAAGAATGGACTATCCATGCCCGGCCGATCTGGGGCAAGGACATGTGGTCAGACATATGGAATGCAGTCAACACAGGACTCTACGTGTCTACCATGTTTCTGGTCATCAGCCCCTACAGTCACCGGGAAATGATGAAGCCGACACGCTGGCCCGAGTTCGATGGATTGAGCCTTCACCATCCCAGAACATCGCCCGTTGCTTACATCAGAAGCTACGGCATGCGGGACAAAGGCAATGTGGGCAGCTGCTAAAGCGTGGGACTGCCCATACAGCTAG
>NW_011192677.1:0-503 GCF_000146605.3 Meleagris gallopavo | reverse complement strand
CCCTACAGTCACCGGGAAATGATGAAGCCGACACGCTGGCCCGAGTTCGATGGATTGAGCCTTCACCATCCCAGAACATCGCCCGTTGGTTACATCAGAAGCTACGGCATGCGGGACAAAAGGCAATGTGGGCAGCTGCTAAAGCGTGGGGACTGCCCATACAGCTAGCTGACATGGTCCAGGCATGCCGGGATTGCGACGCTTGCTCCAAGATGAGACCGAGAGCCTTGCCTGAAACAACAGCCCATCTTGCTAGAGGACATAATCCTCTCCAGCGATGGCAGGTCGATTACATCGGGCCCCTTCCTCGCTCTGAGGGGGCCAGATATGCCCTGACCTGCGTCGACTGCAAGTGGGCTACTGCAGGCCTATCCAGTGCCAAAAGCAAACCAGGCAGATACCATCAAGGCACTCACCGAAACTGATGTCTGCCTCCGGGACACCTCAAGTCATCAAGAGCGACCAAGGAACTCATTTTACTGGTGCCATGATACAGCGCTGGG
>NW_011192676.1:0-432 GCF_000146605.3 Meleagris gallopavo | reverse complement strand
CGAAAGCAAACCAGGCAGATACCATCAAGGCACTCACCGAAACTGATGTCTGCCTCCGGGACACCTCAAGTCATCAAGAGCGACCAAGGAACTCATTTTACTGGTGCCATGATACAGCGCTGGGCAGAAGAAAATCACATCGAATGGCGATTCCACCTGCCATATAATCCAATGGGAGCAGGTCTCATCGAACGTCATAACGGTATTCTTAAGGCTGCCCTGAAGACAGACTCCCAGTCCCCGCAGGGGTGGACAAAAAGACTGTATGAAACCTTGCGGGACCTGAATGAAAGACCCCGAGACGGCAGACCCAGTGCCCTGAGAATGTTGCAGACAACGTGGGCCACCCACTTAGATCCAAATGATGGGCACTGATCATCAGGTAAGACCCCAGATAGCTAACGAGAATAATCTTCTGCTCCCTGCCCCTGA
>NW_011192675.1:0-570 GCF_000146605.3 Meleagris gallopavo | reverse complement strand
GTATGCTTAAGGCTGCCCTGAAGACAGACTCCCAGTCCCTGCAGGGGTGGACAAAAAGACTGTATGAAACCTTGCGGGACCTGAATGAAAGACCCCGAGACGGCAGACCCAGTGCCCTGAGAATGTTGCAGACAACGTGGGCCACCCCACTTAGATCCAAATGATGGGCACTGATCATCAGGTAAGACCCCAGATTGGTAAGGAAAATAATCTTCTGCTCCCTGCCCCTGAGAACTTAGATCCTGGCACCCATAGAATGAAATGGCCTTGGAAGGTGCAGGTAGGATCCAGGTGGTGTGGCCTACTTGCACCTTGGGGGAGATGGTTGGAGATGGGAGGCTCAGTAGTCCCTCCAGTAATAGGTACATGACCTACTGATGTTGTGGCCAACACTCCGATCTTCACTGCTAAAGGGACTCCCATCGTGTCCCTATGGCAGATCAGGACACCCCCTTTGGTGCCTGATATTACTATGCAGCCGCAAACATCCAGCCAGAAAGTGTGGTACAGGCGGCCAGGACGTGCCCCTGTACAAGCGGAAGTGTTGACCCAGGATAGAAACACGGCCTG
>NW_011192674.1:0-995 GCF_000146605.3 Meleagris gallopavo | reverse complement strand
GGAAGGTGCAGGTAGGATCCAGGTGGTGTGGCCTACTTGCACCTTGGGGGGAGATGGTTGGAGATGGGAGGCTCAGTAGTCCCTCCAGTAATAGGTACATGACCTACTGATGTTGTGGCCAACACTCCGATCTTCACTGCTAAAGGGACTCCCATCGTGTCCCTATGGCAGATCAGGACACCCCCTTTGGTGCCTGATATTATTATGCAGCCGCAAACATCCGGCCAGAAAGTGTGGTACAGGCGGCCAGGACGTGCCCCTGTACAAGCGGAAGTGTTGACCCAGGATAGAAACACGGCCTGTATGTTGCCCTGGAGGGCAGACCTTCCCCTCTTGGTACCTCTGAAACATCTCTATTTCTCCCCGTGAGTCTTTGAGCCTTCACGATCACTGGAAGGAATGAAATGTCATCAAAACGTTCCAGTGTTACTGTCAGATCATGTGTAACACCCGGTGATGGTCTGCATGGGACTGATGGAACATAGGACGGACCTGCACCTCACGACCGTATGCCTCCGGTAACATCATCGAGCGCTGGCCCATAGAAGGAAGTCATCTTTCACCCATCGTCACTCATCTTGAAATTTACCAACGTGTGGCGATGAAGTTGTATAAGCGTCACAGTGTATTGGATCTCTGTATTAGGGAAAGCTCACCCTTTAGTCAGCCTAACCATTGGCTCACGCCATGAAGGGGTGGAGTGTATGGGGCTGCTGAATCACGGCCTGAACCTTTGATTGATCACCTGAGGCGAGCAATGAGTCAGCCAGGGGAGCACAGGTGAAGGCAATTCAGCTGTGCTGCAGGAAGGGGTGGAGCCTGGCTGCACCTCTCCTAGAGCCATTGAAGAGCTGACTGCCAGCAGGGAAGGATCTCTCTGGAGATGCGCTCCATCAGGAGTTCATCTCGCGAGCCCAGGATAGGGTGGGTGTCTTTCCCTCTTTACTCCAATCTAAATGACGTTAGCCAAGCTCCTGGATATGTAGATATACTCT
>NW_011192673.1:0-456 GCF_000146605.3 Meleagris gallopavo | reverse complement strand
CAGTGTATTGGATCTCTGTATTAGGGAAAGCTCACCCTTCAGTCAGCCTAACCATTGGCTCACGCCGTGAAGGGGTGGAGTGTATGGGGCTGCTGAATCACGGCCTGAACCTTTGATTGATCACCTGAGGCGAGCAATGAGTCAGCCAGGGGAGCACAGGTGAAGGCAATTCAGCTGTGCTGCAGGAAGGGGTGGAGCCTGGCTGAACCTCTCCTAGAGCCATTGAAGAGCTGACTGCCAGCAGGGAAGGATCTCTCTGGAGATGCGCTCCATCAGGAGTTCATCTCGCGAGCCCAGGATAGGGTGGGTGTCTTTCCCTCTTTACTCCAATCTAAATGACGTTAGCCAAGCTCCTGGATATGTAGATATACTCTCTGTGTATCCATTGATTATACACAGAGATATGAAGGGAGAGAGAGAATCACATTTAAGGAGTAGATACCAAAAGTACATCAG
>NW_011192672.1:0-426 GCF_000146605.3 Meleagris gallopavo | reverse complement strand
GAGCGGCTCAGAGCTCTCAGTGCTGCTGCCCGGTGCCTGGGGCTGGAGGCCTGATTCTAAGTCCCCTTCCAACCAGGCTCTGCTTCTCCTCGCTGATGCTGACCTGCTCCTGCATGGATGTGCTGCTGTCGGGGCACTCGGACTGTGCTTGGGCTGGGCTGCACTGCAGAGGTGCTGGCTCACAGTCCAGGCTGGTGACTGCGGTGGCTGGCAGGCTCAGGTCAGCATCTTCAGCAGAGCTGGGGAAATGAGGGCTTGAACTTGGACTGAGCGCCTTGTGTCCGTCACTGTTGTTATGCGGAAGGCTGTCATCTGAAGCGCAGCGATTCGTGCTTCCTAAGAGCTGTGCATTGATGGAAGCACACCGCCCATCATCGCTACTTGCTCTGACTCTTCTGGGTTGACAAGGGCTCGATTCACCTATAA
>NW_011192671.1:0-785 GCF_000146605.3 Meleagris gallopavo | reverse complement strand
CCCGGTGCCTGGGGCTGGAGGCCTGATTCTAAGTCCCTTCCAACAGGCTCTGCTTCTCCTCGCTGATGCTGACCTGCTCCTGCATGGATGTGCTGCTGTCGGGGCACTCGGACTGTGCTTGGGCTGGGCTGCACTGCAGAGGTGCTGGCTCACAGTCCAGGCTGGTGACTGTGGTGGCTGGCAGGCTCAGGTCAGCATCTTCAGCAGAGCTGGGGGAAATGAGGGCTTGAACTTGGATGAGCGCCTTGTGTCCGTCACTGTTGTTATGCGCAAGGCTGTCATCTGAAGCGCAGCGATTCGTGCTTCCTAAGAGCTGTGCATTGATGGAAGCACACCGCCCATCATCGCTACTTGCTCTGACTCTTCTGGGTTGACAAGGGCTCGATTCACCTATAGAAGGATAAACAAGGGTTGGTGTCAAACTTTCACAAGCTGAATTATGAAAATGGCTCTTGATCAGGGGTGAACTGAAGCTGTTAGGTATGGGCTGGAATGCTAGAAGCAGATAAAAGCCCAATGTCAGCATGAATTCTATGTTGCTGAAAAGCAGGGTTTTGGAAGCTGGATTCGCACCCTTACCTGCCAGGACTACGACTTCTGTCTCTGAGGGCTCCCTGGCATTGTGCTGCCATTGGCGTGTGGCCCCAGAGGATGGTTTTCCCAGCCCAAAGCAGGAACACCAACTTCCAGCTGGTGATTCCTTCATCTTGCTGCGTGGGCTTTGTCTGGAGAGAGAAAAACACGGAATGGTGTGAGTCGTGCGCGTCAAGCAAGATGCAGAGCAT
>NW_011192670.1:0-1452 GCF_000146605.3 Meleagris gallopavo | reverse complement strand
AACCCATGGCAAATGGTTGGGCTATGTTTCCACCCCTGGGGCAAACGATTCCAGGTATACTGAATGCCCCTCCAGGTGAAAGCAAAACTGTGGCCTAGATTCTTTGGTCAAAGGAATGGAGAAAAAGGCGTTAGCAATATCAATGGTGGCGTACCATTTGGCTGCCTTTGACTCCAATTCATATTGGAGTTCTAACATATCTGGCACAGCAGCACTCAATGGGGGTGTGACTTCATTCAGGCCACGGTAGTCCACCGTCAGCCTCCATTCTCCACTGGCTTTACGCACTGGCCATATGGGGCTGTTAAAAGGTGAGTGAGTCTTGCTAATCACTCCCTGATTCTCTAGTTGGTGAATCAGCTTCTGAATGGGGAGCAAGGAATCCCTGTTGGTGCGGTACTGCCGTCTGTGCACCGTTTTTGTAGCAATCGGTACTTGTTGCTCTTTCACTCGTAGCAACCCCACGGCAGATGGATCTTCTGACAGGCCAGGCAAAAATAGACAACTGCTGAACACCTTCTGTGTCTACAGCAGCTATTCCAAAGGCCCATCGATACCCTTTGGGATCCTTAAAATATCCCCTTCTGAGGTAATCAATACCAAGTATGCATGGAGCCCCTGGGCCAGTCACAATAGGGTGCTTTTGCCAGTCTTTACCAGTGAGGCTGATTTCGGCCTCCAACATAGTCAGCTCTTGGGAACCTCCAGTCACCCCATGAACATAAATTGATTTTGTCCCTTGGTGACTCGAGGGCATTAGAGTGCACTGTGCACCAGTATCCACCAGGGCCTTATATTTTCGTGATTCTGATGTGCCAGGCCATCTAATCCACACAGTCCAATAAACTCTATTCTCCCTTTCCCCCCCCTGGCTGGGGGCAGGGCCCCGTCCTATTTGTTTACCTTCATTGTCTGCAGCAACTGGAGCAATCACCTTTTTTGGTAGAAGTTCACCTTGGTGGTTGATTTGTCTTGTAACTCTCTTACCCGTGCTTGAAGTACAGGAGTAGGTTGTTTATGCCACTCCTTCATATCTTCTCCATGGTCACGTAGGTAATGCCACAAGGCAAACGTGAGGTGTGGGTCTTACTGTTGTCACTTGCTCGAGCAGGAGAACGTCTTCTTTTGATGGCTGAGACATTAGATGCCACCGGCTGGGAGGAAATCAAGTTGATGAGCCCCTCCAATAGGCTGTTTTGGGAATTCTGGTCCCCATTTGATGTATCCGTTACCTCCACGGATTTATCAGCTTCAGGCACGGTTGATAGTTTGTCTATTATATCTTCTTGTTTGTTTTCCATTCTGTCCAGCTTTTCAGCTACCTTTGTAATGGCTGAAACACAAGCTCGCAGAGGGCTTAAATGTAACTCAAAGTCTTGAAGTTTATTAACCAATTCACTTATAAGGGGTCTTCTTCCCCTCTGCCATACATTGCTGCAAATGTGCTGGCGT
>NW_011192669.1:0-765 GCF_000146605.3 Meleagris gallopavo | reverse complement strand
TTCACTTGCTCGAGCAGGAGAACGTCTCTTTTGATGGCTGAGACATTAGATGCCACCGGCTGGGAGGAAATCAAGTTGATGAGCCCCTCCAATAGGCTGTTTTGGGAATTCTGGTCCCCATTTGATGTATCCGTTACCTCCATGGATTTATAAGCTTCAGGCACGGTTGATAGTTTGTCTATTATATCTTCTTGTTTGTTTTCCATTCTGTCCAGCTTTTCAGCTACCTTTGTAATGGCTGAAACACAAGCTCGCAGAGGGCTTAAATGTAACTCAAAGTCTTGAAGTTTATTAACCAATTCACTTATAAGGGGTCTTCTTCCCCTCTGCCATACATTGCTGCAAATGTGCTGGCGTACCTTTCTGGTGCGGTCTTTGTGAATGTACGCCACATGTTTGGTGTACACCTGACTCTCTCGGGATCATGCTCTTGGTCTGGCTCGTCAGGAATGAAATCGGGGCTATGTAGCATTTCCACCACAGCATATTCTCTTAAATAACAGATGCCTTCTTCCATATCAGCCCATTTTTTTTTCTCAGGCATCAGATCATCTTTGAAGGGGTATCTTTCTTTTACAGCTAACAACATCCGCTTCCAGAGGGTAAAGGCCTGGTTCTGGCATGTACTAATACCTCTGTCAATGGCTGAGTCCCTAGCAATGCCACCCAGTTGGCGAGCTTCTCTACTATCCAGCCACACACTGTTGGCCCCATTGTCCCAACATCGAAGTAACCAAGTGGCAATAGGCTCATTTGGGTGACGTG
>NW_011192668.1:0-563 GCF_000146605.3 Meleagris gallopavo | reverse complement strand
TTTCTCAGACTTCGAATTTCATTCATTTTCAGAGATCGATCAACAATGGTAACGATATCTTGCTCACCTCTTACTCTTTCGGGACTTCTTGTTGCCCTCATTGGCGCCGGTGACCGTTGTCTTACTGAGGGCCCCTCCCCTGGACTTAGGGGTGCTTCTTGTGGATCTTGGAGCCACTCCTCTGGACCTCTCTCCTCTTCTTTCTTCTCTTCTAACTGAGTCGAGATTCGTTTCATTTTCCGTCCTCTTACAGGGGCAAGTGACATCAATTGTGGTGCTTCCTGTAGTTGATCAGGTTGGTCAGTTCCAATGCTCTCATCCTCCAGTTCAGCTCGGAGCCTGTCTCGTTCGATTATGAGAGTATCTAGCTCAGATTGGAGGGTGTCTTGTTGAGATTGAAGACTGTTGAGTTTGGATTGCAGGGAGTCTCTCTCAATTCGGAGGGCATCTCTCTCAGATTGGAGGCTGTTTCTCTCGACCAGGAGACTCTCTCGCTCATTTTGCACTGTTTCCCTGAGACTCTCCTTTTCAATTTCACAAACTCTCTCCCTCTCCAGGATAGT
>NW_011192667.1:0-350 GCF_000146605.3 Meleagris gallopavo | reverse complement strand
GAAAAAAAGAAATAAGGGACCCCGAAATAATTGAAAACAGTGGCAACAATCTAGAGGTAAAACAAAGTAATTTACTAAATATGGGTATCAACAGAATTTATAAGGAGAGAGAATGTGAAATTGATAGTGGATCGGCCTTACCACAACGCTGAGATGAGAAGCGCAGGCAGAGAAGCGCAGGCGAGAAGCGCAGGCAGAGAAGCGCAAGCGAAGCAGCGCAGGCAGAGAAGCGCAAGCGAAGCAGCGCAGGCAAAGAAGAGAGCATCAGGTGACCTTGCCGGGAGTTATATCTCCTCGTTGACCGCAAAGCCCCCTGGGGAAACGTAGCTGCTCTTCTCCTCTGGACAGGC
>NW_011192666.1:0-2172 GCF_000146605.3 Meleagris gallopavo | reverse complement strand
AACATCAGTAGGCCACGTAGCTATTACTGGAGGGACTACTGAGCCTCCCACTGAGGGGAAGACTCTGGACTCTCAGGACGTGCTAGAGACATAACAGCACACCAATGTGGTCAAAAGCTATTAGTCTGCTTTACTTTAAGCACTACTCTATTTATACACGTTAGCAGAGCATTCTGCAAAACACTTCAACCGTTCACACAGGCGCTTGGCCGGTCAGAGCCGTGAGATGTTCTTTCCTCTTCTAAAGGTGTCCTTGGTTCTCATGCCGCTTACCTTGTTCCACAGCTGCTGCTCTGAGCAGTTTTTTTTCTTATGTTCCCACATCCCACCTCCAGCAATCTCCCCCAAGGTGCAAGTAGGCCACACCACCTGGGTCCTGCCTGCACCTTCCACGGCCATTTTATTCTATGGGTGCCTGGATCTAAATTCTCAGGGGCAGGGAGCAGAAGATGATTTTCATTACCAATCTGGGGTCTTACCTGATGATCAGTGCCCGTAATTTGGATCCTAAGCGGGGTGGCCCATGTTGCCTGCAACATTCTCAGGGCACTGGGTCTGCCATCCCAGGGTCTTTCATTCAGGTCCCTCAAGGTTTCATACAGTCATTTTGTCCACCTCTGCAGGGACTGGGAGTCTGTCTTCAAGGCAGCCTTAAGAATACCGTTATAACGTTCGATGAGGCCTGCCCCTGTCGGATTATATGGCAGGTGGAATCGCCATTCGATGCTATTTTCTTCTGCCCAGGGCAATGTGGTGTGCACGTGTCTGCTGCTAGAGATGACCAAAACAGATTAACCTCAAGTTTCATATTCCTGCAGTGATCAGTCAAAGTCATTCACACCAGTCATTAGCCACGCCAGCTGTGTTCTAGAATAAGTGGAGATAGATATACAATGGGAGCCACCAAGCAGAGCCTTTATATAGCAGTGAAATGCCACACGTTTCCAAAGAGCTTAGTCAGCTTTAGCACTGAGTCAGTGGTTCAATTTTTCAAACACAAAAATACACGTAGGAAAAGCAGAGCTCAAGTCTTCTCTTTGGACAGCTGAACCCATCATGAACCCATCATGAGCAGAGGGTGAGAAATCTTACTCAAAATCCACAACGACCAACGATGCTTCCATGCTGATTGCATTACATGCCATAGAACGGCCAAAAACTCCGTCAGCCGAATACTGGCAGAAAATGAGAGTACACATTTTTAGCATTTCATCGTGAATTCAAAGTATAGTCTCAGTTTACTATTAAAATTAGAAGGGAAAAAAAATACTCAATACAGATATACATTAGCCTCCAAGTTGCCAGGCATCAGTTTTCAATGGAGAAAAACCACATTTGACATCTGCTTCTATAGCAGAGTCCATCCAACCTTTAAAAATTATTTTGATGAGGTTAAAGACATTCCACTGCTTTGTCTTTATGAAGCATTTCATGATATGCATCGAATTTGGCAGCCAGCAGAAGAGAAGGCTCCAGGGAGACCTCCTGAGGGCAGCCTTCAGTATCCCAAGGGGGGCTGCAAAAAGCAAGAGACAGAGTCTTTAGATGGGACATAAGGAAGAAGTCTGTTACAATAAGCGTGGCACTGGAACAGGGACACTGAGGGACCCTGGGGCTCTCTGGAGCCCTGAGCACTGGGCATCAGGGCCTGGGGATGGAGGGCACCATCCCCCTACCCCTTTCCAGGGGGACCACTGCCACCCCCAGACCTTCCCTTGTGCTCTGAGGGGCTGTGCAGAGGAGGAGGGTCTCGAGCTGTCCCACGGATGGCCCAGGGTCACTGTGAGATGGGACAGGGGCTCTGGCTGCTGTCCCCAGGGGACCCACATCCCGCCCTGGGCTGCTGACAGCCCTCCTCCTGCCCAAAGTCCTGGGGCACAAACCCTGCAGGGACGAGGCTTCTCCATGGTCAGAGACACCTTCTGACATCCTCTGCTGACCAACGGAGTCCTCTGAAGAAGAGCAAAGACCCTGATGGTCACTGACATCCTCCAGTGATCAATAAAGACCTCAGCAAAGCCACGCTCTGTGTGTCTGTGTCCTTGTCCCCATGCTCAGCAGGAACCGCTGACGTCTGTCCCTGCCTGGCAGAGGCCGCCCCTAAGTGCTGGGAGGGGTCCCCAGCTCCATGCCCTGCACTCCACGTCCTGCACCCATGGATCTCTCCATCTC
>NW_011192665.1:0-493 GCF_000146605.3 Meleagris gallopavo | reverse complement strand
CAGGGGACCCACATCCCGCCCTGGGCTGCTGACAGCCCTCCTCCTGCCCAAAGTCCTGGGGCACAAACCCTGCAGGGGCGAGGCTTCTCCATGGTCAGAGACACCTTCTGACATCCTCTGCTGACCAACGGAGTCCTCTGAAGAAGAATGAAGACCCTGATGGTCACTGACATCCTCCAGTGATCAATAAAGACCTCAGCAAAGCCACGCTCTGTGTGTCTGTGTCCTTGTCCCCATGCTCAGCAGGAACCGCTGACGTCTGTCCCTGCCTGGCAGAGGCCGCCCCTAAGTGCTAGGAGGGGTCCCCAGCTCCATGCCCTGCACTCCACGTCCTGCACCCATGGATCTCTCCATCTCCTCTGTGCTGCCTCCTCCAAAATCCTGAAGGACGGAGCTCCCCATGCTGCCAAGCAGCCCCAGTACCCTCCCTCTGCTCTCTCCCAATTCCTCCTTCCAGTTCCTGCCAAACCCTTCACCCTCTCGTTCCCCCTCC
>NW_011192664.1:0-537 GCF_000146605.3 Meleagris gallopavo | reverse complement strand
CTCCAAACCTAAAGGCGAGAGCAGAGCAGTTAGTGATGGGCTGCCCCGTCAGAGGCCGCGGGTGAGCTTTGCTTCCCGCCCCCCGCCCCTCGGAGCCCAGAGGGGCAGGCAGGAGCGGGCCGCCTCCTTCGCTCAGCCGCGAGCTGCTGTCTGTCCGCCACGTGGCTTGCAGCTCCCGAGCCAGAAGGGCCGGCAGCAATTTCTCCTGCTCACGGCAGTCCTGCCGGTCTCGTGCTGCACGCCCCTCGCCCGCAGTGGAGCTAAGCCCGCATCCCGCGGCCGGGCTCTGCAGCCTGAGGTGTGCTGGAGCTCTCCCTCACCTCTGTGAGCCTTGGAGGACGAGCGCGACGAGGCTGAGCTAGTCTGCTGCTGGGCTGCTCTCGGGCACGGGGCACGGCGAGCGGCTGCGGGCAGCGCAGCTCACGAATGAGGCGCCTGGAGCCAGCGGCCAGCTGTCCTTGGGGAGGGCCCGGCGTCGTCACGGCAGTGCATTGTGACAGCACGGGGGCTCCGGGGTGATGTCATCTGGGCTGTGAC
>NW_011192663.1:0-853 GCF_000146605.3 Meleagris gallopavo | reverse complement strand
TAAGAGCCCTATTTGTTTCTCCCTGTTCTGCTTGGGTTGTGGGCATTTATTCAGGTTAAGGCCAGGACAGCTAGCAACACGGGTATCTTGAGGGCTTTCTTTGCCATTGTGGCCCTGGGGCAAGAACCGCTGTGGGAGGCTTTGTGGTAGTGTGTCCTGCTAGACACCATGTGCGAATGGAAATGGAGTGTGTTGGCACAGTCAGACAACTGATAACTTGTTGCTGAAGCCGAGAAACCTGCTTTGGTCTGTGGATGTGAATGTCTTGATGGGGGAGGAAGATTTCTCCACCTCAGCTCAACAGGTGCTATTTGCTGCGGGGGATTATAGCAAGTTAAGCATTTGGCAGTGCATGTTCTCCAAGCTGTACCACAGACTGGAAAGCTAAGACAGTCTTTTGTTAGTATTAAGCAACAGTTCCAAGAACCATACATGTCATTTCTGGATAGGCTTAAGAACTCGGTAAAAAAAACAGATTGATAAAGAGCAGGAGAGAGCTCTTGTATTTCAACAGCTAGCGACTGAAAACGCGAATGCTGACTACCAAAAGGTGCTGCTTGCTCTGAAGAACTCCACTACGAAGGAATTTGCACAAGAAAAGGCGCTGGAATGGAAGCTATCGGAGCTCAGCAACTGGAAGCAAGGCTTGCAGACCCTGAGCTTGTGGCACATTGACCACTGCAAGAGAAATAGGATCAAACTTCCAGGCTTGGTGGTCATCAGCTTGTGGGAGCTGGAGCTGCAAAAGCTGCTGCTGAGAAGACATATGCTGGTGTTTGGACTCTCACTCAATCCAGCTGTTGGCATTGTTTTGCAATGTATTTTTCTGAACCTTTTAGCTATTGTAGGAGTT
>NW_011192662.1:2843-3720 GCF_000146605.3 Meleagris gallopavo | reverse complement strand
AGAACACCTAAAGCAAGATGATTAAATATTATGTACCATTGTAGATATACAGTGTTCAGGATTTTTAGTAAAGTTAATGAAGTCACCTTGCATTAGAGCTGAAGATAGAAACTATTGCTATTGGCAACAACAGCAACATAGGACTTGATGGTTCAGAGACCCAGTAGCATACAAGCAATTATGTGTTCTAAGGGCCACATAAGGAACTTAGAGCTTTTCATTATGTGTCAAACTCAGCTAATGTTAGGTTCTAGTAACTGGGAAAATAGAGAAGCAAATAGAGTATTTGCTATCCATTCAGTTACACCTGTGTAAGATTTCATTTCTTTTATACCAACCCATTATTATACCAAGAAACCAAAGAAACAGAACAGACCAAAGAGCCAACAAGAATGATGAAGCACTCCATAAGTACGTCATGTTTTGTGACTGTGATACTCTTTCAATGCAGCCAGTCTCAACATACAACTACTATTCGCTGAAATAACAATTGCTTTTGGAGTAAAAATCAAAGCTACAATAGCACAGGCTGAAGCATCATGGAGTTCGAGAGTCATGTTGTTAAAGAGCCCACTCCTAATTTCACCTGTTTTTTGTGGAAGAATTTTCAGTTCTAGTAAATGGAATAATGATAATAATACTATTTTTGTGTTTACTCATTTAACTAACATCTCAAGAGGTGGGAAGTTATGGTCATCTGCCTTGTTGGATGGAATGGACTGCAAT
Source organism: Meleagris gallopavo (assembly GCF_000146605.3). Lineage (NCBI taxonomy): Eukaryota > Metazoa > Chordata > Aves > Galliformes > Phasianidae > Meleagris > Meleagris gallopavo. The sequence goes on along the minus strand of NW_011192662.1, from coordinate 2,994 downwards.
ATGTTATCCAAGGCTCAACTGTTATCTAGACTAGACGACAGATTGGAGAGCACTTGTACCTGTTGAGAAATGAATACTGGCATCCACTGAAGAAGGGAACTATAATAAAGGTTTAAAATAGTAATTTCTGTCTCACACTCCTTCTGAAATT
>NW_011192662.1:0-768 GCF_000146605.3 Meleagris gallopavo | reverse complement strand
AGGCAGCTGACAAACTGTGTCTTGTTGTGAGAGTCCAAACCACTGATGAGAGTACTGTGGTCACTTTAGAGCAAATAGGTTGTCCAGACCCATCATGCTGGTACCCATCTTGGACTTGTGCATGTTAACACAAGCATAGCCTCAGCCCCACATTAATATTATTCAACAATTTAAAAAATTAAGAACAAAGTATGCCTTAGCTATTTTTTCCTGAGGGGTCATACCTGCACTCCCCCATTTTTATTTTCATTTTTTTAACTTTAATAGGTAAATTTATTATTATTATTATTATTTTTAAATCACTGAAATTACAGAATTATGAAAGTCAGGCAGGTGCAGGTAAGACATACAGTTGTAAATATACACATTACACTCTTAAACACAAGATATTCAGCCAGTCAAGTTGGATTATACAACTGAATATGAGAAAGCTTCCTACACTGACAATCTATTGCACATGAACACATGCCATTTTACAGCCAATACTGTTTTCCAACTTAGAATTCAGACACAGCACAACTTTTAAACATAGTTTCAACATTGTTAGGCCTATCTTAGAATTTTCTGGTGCACTGAACAACTCCTACAATAGCTAAAAAGGTTCAGAAAAATACATTGCAAAAACAATGCCAACAGCTGGATTGAGTGAGAGTCCAAAACACCAGCATATGTCTTCTCAGCAGCAGCTTTTGCAGCTCCAGCTCCCACAAGCTGATGACCACCAAGCCTGGAAGTTGATCCTATTCTCTTGCAGTGGTCAATGTGCCA
>NW_011192661.1:0-547 GCF_000146605.3 Meleagris gallopavo | reverse complement strand
GACTGATGGGCAGTGATACTCCTGCCATCTCCTTTTGGGCAAGGATCGTGTGTCTCCCTTCCCAAATCTCTCCTGTGGTGCTCTTAATAGAATTACCAAGATGCTTGTTTTCACAAGACGTGAACCTATGCCAGACCTCTGGGCTGAAAAGCTGTCAATATTGTATTAAAGCACCTGTATGCAAATAGGAAAGGGAAGCTTGCTTGCTGATGAGTAAAGCTCTTAACACACATGCAGAAGTTTTGTATGCCTGGTGGGATTCTGAGTCGGAAGGGCTTAACAGACTTAGACTTCTCTGGATTTGGAGCATCGCTGAGAACTTCCACTTGTTTCCTACATTTGAGACAAAGACTATGAAGACTACGAAACAGCTGTTAAGAAACTTAATGGAGGACTGTATTCCAGTGATCAGAAAGGGAAAAGAAAATTGCAAGGTATGTCTGAAAACACAATGCTTCTGATATGCCCACACTTCAGCTTCAAGTCTAGAGGACACTTAGGCTCTGAGGTTAAGTGTCCTGAGACAGGTGGTTTTAGAAACACTGAT
>NW_011192660.1:0-492 GCF_000146605.3 Meleagris gallopavo | reverse complement strand
CACAAGACGTGAACCTATGCCAGACCTCTGGGCTGAAAGCTGTCAATATTGTATTAAAGCACCTGTATGCAAATAGGAAAGGGAAGCTTGCTTGCTGATGAGTAAAGCTCTTAACACACATGCAGAAGTTTTGTATGCCTGGTGGGATTCTGAGTCGGAAGGGCTTAGCAGACTTAGACTTCTCTGGATTTGGAGCATCGCTGAGAACTTCCACTTGTTTCCTACAGTTGAGACAAAGACTATGAAGACTACGAAACAGCTGTTAAGAAACTTAATGGAGGACTGTATTCCAGTGATCAGAAAGGGAAAGAAAATTGCAAGGTATGTCTGAAAACACAATGCTTCTGATATGCCCACACTTCAGCTTCAAGTCTAGAGGACATTTAGGCTCTGAGGTTAAGTGTCCTGAGACAGGTGGTTTTAGAAACACTGATGCTGCAGTCAGAAAAGCAGCTGCTTAGCAGTTTTAGCATTGGTGAGTTGAATTGTTAG
>NW_011192659.1:0-732 GCF_000146605.3 Meleagris gallopavo | reverse complement strand
CTTGCAGCTAGCTCGCCATGTTGTTTCCCAGCAGGTATCTTAGGTCGGTTAAAAATCCCCCAGTAGGATCAGAGCCTGCAGCTGAAGGAAGAAGGTCACATCTACAGGCTCCCCTTGATTCGGTGGCCTGTAGTAGACCCCGACCACCAGCTGTCTTTTGTTGGTCTCAACCCTGATTTTTAACCCACAGGCTCGCAACCTTTGCCTGACTATTTCTCAGAGGCAGCTCTTTGCAGTCCGTCGTCTTTTTGTTATAGGCAGCAATTCCCACACCCCTCTTACTTTGCCTCTCCCTTCTGAAAAGCTTATAGCCCTCAGTGGGGCTATTCAGGTTACGCAAATTGAAGAATCGTAGGATTGCTCATGTTGGAAAAGGCCTTCAAGACATCAAGTCCAACCACAACCTAACCATCCGACCCTAACTCTGACAACCCACCTCGAAATCATGTCCCCGAGCACCACATCCAAATGGATTTTAAACACATTCAGGGACAGTGACTCAGCCACCTCCCTGGAGAGCCTGTTCCAGTGCCTAACAAGCCCTTCTGTAAACAGTATTTCCTGATAACCAACCTAAACCTCCGCTGGTGAAACTGCCTGCACTGCCTGCACTGCCTGCACTAATCACACTAATTGCTCTGTCAGCAGAAATTGCCATCACTAACTGCCTGCACTAACTGCACTGCCTGTACTAACTGCCAGCAGTAACTGCCTGCTCTGCAAGCAGAGAAT
>NW_011192658.1:0-539 GCF_000146605.3 Meleagris gallopavo | reverse complement strand
AAGAACAGCATGATGTAGAAGAGATTGCTGAGACAAGACCTGCAGGACGGTCATCTAGTGACCTGCAGAGTGCACGTCTTGCCCCGTTTGATGAAGCAGAAGCAATGCATTCAGCTTCTCTTCTGGGTGCAAGTCCTGGGCCTGCAGGACAGATGGAGCCTTTGCCCACATCAGTTCCTGAGGACATAGAAAACTCAGGCTGTTCCATGACAGTGCACTCTCTGGAGGTGGCCACGAAGCACCCTTCTTCCTTTCATTATGCGAGAGAGGAGAAAGAGAAGAGACAGCTATGGCCATCCCTGAGTCCTCCAGGCAATCTCTGGGAGCACCTCCCAGAGGTGAAACTGCCTACACTGCCAGCACTGCCAGCACTAACTGCCAGCACTAACTGCCAGCACTGCCTGCACTGCCTGCTCTGCCAGCAGTAACTGCCAGCAGTAACTGCCAGCAGTAACTGCCATCACTAACTGCACTGCCAGCACTAACTGCCAGCACTAACTGCCAGCACTGCCTGCACTGCCTGCATTGCCAGCACTAAC
>NW_011192657.1:0-405 GCF_000146605.3 Meleagris gallopavo | reverse complement strand
GCTGATGATCCGAAGTTGGAGGATTGGCTGACACGCCTGAAGGCTGTGCTGCCATCTAGGCCGAAGGACCCTGGACAGGCTGGAGAGCTGGGCAGTAAGAAACCGGAATGAGGTTCAACAAAAGCAAGTGTAGGGTCTGACACCTAGGGAGGAAGAATTGCATGCACCAATACAGGCTGGGGGATGAGCTGCTGGAGAGGAGCTCTGCAGAGAGGGACCTGGGCGTCCTGGTGGACGACAGGTTGGCCATGAGCCAGCAGTGTGCCCTCGTGGCCAAAAAGGCCAATGGCATTCTGGGGTGCATTAAGAAGAGCGTGTCCAGCAGGTCGAGGGAGGTGATCCTCCCCCTCTACTCTGCCCTGGTAAGGCCTCATCTGGAGTACTGTGTCCAGTTCTGGGCTCCCC
>NW_011192656.1:0-1099 GCF_000146605.3 Meleagris gallopavo | reverse complement strand
TCTCAACATCTGCAAAATTATGCTTTGATTTCTGGCATCATCAGATCTCAAGGGAATGAAACCAAAGCAATCACCAGCCAGAACTCACATTTTGACATGTTCAGCAAGGGCCTGTTCCTCAGAGCTTTTGCCATTTGGAGGAGAGCAGTAAGCTATATACTTGAAGGGAGGAAAAAGAAAGAGAAGCCGACAGGCATCAAAGTTACACTATTTCTGCTACCAGGGAGAGTGGAACCAATCTAAAGGAAGAAATTATGAGAGGAATGGAAATTGGCAGGTTCTGCATGTATACTAATGCTGATTTTCAGTTGCATCATGTTTGTTAGAATAACTGAGAAGTAAAAAAGTATAATTATTTAATGTCGAGGCTGACACTGAGAGAAAGAAAACAAGAGGAACTGTAGAGTGAGAGAATATACACACTGCTATCTTTCACAAGGACTTTTTTCCACTGCAACAACTTAGGATCCTGTTTAAAGATTTATGGCCATGCAAACAAAAAATGTGGCAGTTTTATACGAAAAAAGAAGAGATTAGCAGCTCAAAAAAAAAAAAGGATGAGGGTGGGGGAGAACTGTACCTATGTGTTTTAGAGCTTTCAATGGACCCTCAGAAACCTGAGGGTAGGATCTTAATTTTTCCCAAGGCCTTCCACACTCAGCACTTGAGGAACAGCAGCTCGGCAGCTCTGGAATTACTGCCTGACACTCATCGTGGCTGTTTGCTGATCCCAAGGATTTACAATAGGTCACTGGTGTTTAGTGACTGGTAACTCTTACCACCCTTTCTCATAGGAGACTGAACTCAGAAAACTTGAGCTGGAGCAGTTTTTCAGGTTGAAGACTGCAGTGATTTCTTTCCTGGCTTTGAGAAATGGCATTGTTTCCATTCATATCAACTCAGAATGTCCCTTGGAAAACAATTTTCCTAGTATAGCACTGATACTGTACCAATATTTTTTTTTTAAATTTGATTCCCCCCCTTTAGCTTCTCTCCTTAAGACCTTCTCTGTATTTTGATCACATTCCTCCTTCCACTTCTCAATAAGAAAAGAGCAATCTTCTCTTAGTTTTCTTTGGTATTGAGCCTCAACATCCAC
>NW_011192655.1:0-462 GCF_000146605.3 Meleagris gallopavo | reverse complement strand
ATTCTTTTTGGAAGGAACTGGCTTCCAGCTGAGAAGCTGCTGGATTCATGGGCTCAGACAGTCACTTGGAATGGAGGTGACTTGTAGAGATTTGTGCCTGAACCTGCTGCTCCGAGCATCCTGAGACCAAGTTTCTCAGAGCTTTTTCCCTTTTCATCCTCACCCTCTCCCAAGGAGGAGGCTGCGTGCTCTCTCTGGGCAATCTGTTCAGTGCTTGAAAAGCTTTTTTTCCTTCTGTCCAGTCTGCTGTTTCAATGAGTGACTGTTTTCTGTCCCTATCCCACCACGACCTGCTGTCCTGATTCTCAGTCTGTCTTCATGCCTCCCTTGTGAGCGTTTAGAAGCTGCCATGAGGTTCCTGTGCACTCTGAACAACCATCTTTCTCCCCACTTTCTCTTCACTGCACAGACTGGAGGCCATGCACAAAAGGTGCTTCAGGTTGTTATCTTTCCTGGCCAGAA
>NW_011192654.1:0-1005 GCF_000146605.3 Meleagris gallopavo | reverse complement strand
TGCTGGATTCATGGGCTCAGACAGTCACTTGGAATGGAGGTGACTTGTAGAGATTTGTGCCTGAACCTGCTGCTCCGAGCATCCTGAGTACCAAGTTTCTCAGAGCTTTTCCCTTTTCATCCTCACCCTCTCCCAAGGAGGAGGCTGCGTGCTCTCTCTGGGCAATCTGTTCAGTGCTTGAAAAGCCTTTTTTTCCTTCTGTCCAGTCTGCTGTTTCAATGAGTGACTGTTTTCTGTCCCTATCCCACCACGACCTGCTGTCCTGATTCTCAGTCTGTCTTCATGCCTCCCTTGTGAGCGTTTAGAAGCTGCCATGAGGTTCCTGTGCACTCTGAACAACCATCTTTCTCCCCACTTTCTCTTCACTGCACAGACTGGAGGCCATGCACAAAAGGTGCTTCAGGTTGTTATCTTTCCTGGCCAGAAACCAAATAGAGTCTTGTAAATGTGGTCCAATGAGTGTGAAGCAGGGATGACTTGTCCTGGTCTGGTTGTGCTGCTTTTTAATGCAGCCAATTAGACTGTGGTGCTTTTTGTCTGTCAGAACACACAGCTGGCTTGCATTCAGCTTGTGGTCTCTCACCACTTGTCCTCCTAGTCCCCCAGGCCCTTTCTAACAGATACAAACTAGTATTTCCCACCTGGGGTATGGGAAGATGGGTGCTTGTTAGCAGTCAGTGAAAATCTCTACGAGAGAGAGAGGCCTTTTAGTAGACTGCTAACCAGTGACCACAACAAGAACTAACAGAAGAGAAGAGATGTTTCCTTGGGCATTCAGGTGAAAATCATTCCTGACTGCTTTTTCATTCACCAGGAAAATCCGTTTCTCATAATTTGAAGCTGATAGACTTTGGGCTCTGTGCAAAGCTGAAGGTAAGAGTATCTTAAATCAAATATAACGTGCCCCCCAAGTAATGCATGTTTGACCACAGTGTGCAACAGGGACTTGCCCAAACACCCTAAACTCAAGCTGTTCTGTGGTCGAGATGCAATTGCATCTTGCTT
>NW_011192653.1:0-549 GCF_000146605.3 Meleagris gallopavo | reverse complement strand
CAACTGGAGCAATCACCTTTTTAGTAGAAGTTCACCTTGGTGGTTGATTTGTCTTGTAACTCTCTTACCCGTGCTTGAAGTACAGGAGTAGGTTGTTTATGCCACTCCTTCATATCTTCTCCATGGTCACGTAGGTAATGCCACAAGGCAAAACGTGATGTGGTCTTACTGTTGTCACTTGCTCGAGCAGGAGAACGTCTTCTTTTGATGGCTGAGACATTAGATGCCACCGGCTGGGAGGAAATCAAGTTGATGAGCCCCTCCAATAGGCTGTTTTTGGGAATTCTGGTCCCCATTTGATGTATCTGTTACCTCCACAGATTTATCAGCTTCAGGCACGGTTGATAGTTTGTCTATTATATCTTCTTGTTTGTTCTCCATTCTGTCCAGCTTTTCAGCTACTTTTGTAATGGCTGAAACACAAGCTCGCAGAGGGCTTAAATGTAACTCAAAGTCTTGAAGTTTATTAACCAATTCACTTATAAGGGGTCTTCTTTCCCCTCTGCCATACATTGCTGCAAATGTGCTGGCGTACCTTTCTGGTGCGGT
>NW_011192652.1:0-774 GCF_000146605.3 Meleagris gallopavo | reverse complement strand
CTGTTTTTGGGAATTCTGGTCCCCATTTGATGTATCCGTTACCTCCACGGATTTATCAGCTTCAGGCACGGTTGATAGTTTGTCTATTATATCTTCTTGTTTGTTTTCCATTCTGTCCAGCTTTTCAGCTACCTTTGTAATGGCTGAAACACAAGCTCGCAGAGGGCTTAAATGTAACTCAAAGTCTTGAAGTTTATTAACCAATTCACTTATAAGGGGTCTTCTTTCCCCTCTGCCATACATTGCTGCAAATGTGCTGGCGTACCTTTCTGGTGCGGTCTTTGTGAATGTACGCCACATGTTTGGTGTACACCTGACTCTCTCGGGATCATGCTCTTGGTCTGGCTCGTCAGGAATGAAATCGGGGCTATGTAGCATTTCCACCACAGCATATTCTCTTAAATAACAGATGCCTTCTTCCATATCAGCCCATTTTCTTTTTCTCAGGCATCAGATCATCTTTGAAGGGGTATCTTTCTTTTACAGCTAACAACATCCGCTTCCAGAGGGTAAAGGCCTGGTTCTGGCATGTACTAATACCTCTGTCAATGGCTGAGTCCCTGGCAATGCCACCCAGTTGGCGAGCTTCTCTACTATCCAGCCACACACTGTTGGCCCCATTGTCCCAACATCGAAGTAACCAAGTGGCAATAGGCTCATTTGGGTGACGTGAAAAGTCTTTCTCAGACTTCGAATTTCATTCATTTTCAGTAGATCGATCAACAATAGTAACGATATCTTGCTCACCTCTTACTCTTTCGGGACTTCTTGTTG
>NW_011192651.1:0-843 GCF_000146605.3 Meleagris gallopavo | reverse complement strand
ATGCTCTTGGTCTGGCTCGTCAGGAATGAAATCGGGGCTATGTAGCATTTCCACCACAGCATATTCTCTTAAATAACAGATGCCTTCTTCCATATCAGCCCATTTCTTTTTCTCAGGCATCAGATCATCTTTGAAGGGGTATCTTTCTTTTACAGCTAACAACATCCGCTTCCAGAGGGTAAAGGCCTGGTTCTGGCATGTACTAATACCTCTGTCAATGGCTGAGTCCCTGGCAATGCCACCCAGTTGGCGAGCTTCTCTACTATCCAGCCACACACTGTTGGCCCCATTGTCCCAACATCGAAGTAACCAAGTGGCAATAGGCTCATTTGGGTGACGTGAAAAGTCTTTTCTCAGACTTCGAATTTCATTCATTTTCAGAGATCGATCAACAATGGTAACGATATCTTGCTCACCTCTTACTCTTTCGGGACTTCTGTTGCCCTCATTGGCGCCGGTGACCGTGGTCTTACTGAGGGCCCCTCCCCTGGACTTAGGGGTGCTTCTTGTGGATCTTGGAGCCACTCCTCTGGACCTCTCTCCTCTTCTTTCTTCTCTTCTAACTGAGTCGAGATTCGTTTCATTTTCCGTCCTCTTACAGGGGCAAGTGACATCAATTGTGGTGCTTCCTGTAGTTGATCAGGTTGGTCAGTTCCAATGCTCTCATCCTCCAGTTCAGCTCGGAGCCTGTCTCGTTCGATTATGAGAGTATCTAGCTCAGATTGGAGGGTGTCTTGTTGAGATTGAAGACTGTTGAGTTTGGATTGCAGGGAGTCTCTCTCAATTCGGAGGGCATCTCTCTCAGATTGGAGGCTGTTTCTCTCGACCAGGAGACTCTCTCGC
>NW_011192650.1:0-755 GCF_000146605.3 Meleagris gallopavo | reverse complement strand
TTTTCAGAGATCGATCAACAATAGTAACGATATCTTGCTCACCTCTTACTCTTTCGGGACTTCTTGTTGCCCTCATTGGCGCCGGTGACCGTGGTCTTACTGAGGGCCCCTCCCCTGGACTTAGGGGTGCTTCTTGTGGATCTTGGAGCCACTCCTCTGGACCTCTCTCCTCTTCTTTCTTCTCTTCTAACTGAGTCGAGATTCGTTTCATTTTCCGTCCTCTTACAGGGGCAAGTGACATCAATTGTGGTGCTTCTTGTAGTTGATCAGGTTGGTCAGTTCCAATGCTCTCATCCTCCAGTTCAGCTCGGAGTCTGTCTCGTTCGATTATGAGAGTATCTAGCTCAGATTGGAGGGTGTCTTGTTGAGATTGAAGACTGTTGAGTTTGGATTGCAGGGAGTCTCTCTCAATTCGGAGGGCATCTCTCTCAGATTGGAGGCTGTTTCTCTCGACCAGGAGACTCTCTCGCTCATTTTGCACTGTTTCCCTGAGACTCTCCTTTTCAATTTCACAAACTCTCTCCCTCTCCAGGATAGTATTGAATAAGGCCCGGTAAGCATTAGCCAGGCCCCAAACAATTTGGGCCTCCTCAGATCTTCCTGAGCCACGACATTCCTGTCTCAAATATCTGTTTAAATTTTCAGGGTCTTTCAGGTGTTCTGGAGTAAAGTTCCATGACACCGAAGATTTCCATCTCTCTAAAGTCTCACCCAGGCCTCTCCACATTCCCTGCCACTCAGTATTTACTGGTTTT
>NW_011192649.1:0-620 GCF_000146605.3 Meleagris gallopavo | reverse complement strand
TAAAGTCTCACCCAGGCCTCTCCACATTCCCTGCCACTCAGTATTTACTGGTTTTGGGGCAGACTTCCTCAAAATATAATAAATACTAATAATAAGTGAAATGGTGAGCAGTACATTCACGGAGATTAATAACGTGATCAGGTGAGCATTGAAAATCCGCATAAAGAATTCAAAGGAGAGGCTGGAAACCTGCTTAAAAATCCCCAACCCTGTAAAATTAGCAGCTCCCTCCGGAATGCTATGCCACATAATATGCAGATGCCACATAGTTATTTCCATCCATGTTTTCAATTGGCTATATATACCTATTGCTCCATAGAGCAAAGTGGTGAACTTAATTAAGGCCCAGTATGTTTTTATCATTAAGAAAGAAGAGACAGTGGCATGCAGCCCCTTAAAAGGCAGTTTCAGTAGAGAAAGCATTTTTTTCTTCTTTTTTTTTTTTCTTTTACTTAGAAACTAAGATTAGACAAGGCTCTAAAGTTTAACTAAATAATCCTAGAGTATTGGCCGTCCGCCTGGACTTTTCAAGGTCACGCTTTCAGACAGTACTGGTGAAACAGATAAACTTACCCAATGAAGCTGTCTGAGAGCGGAGAGAGAGATTTGTACAAAAAGCT
>NW_011192648.1:0-802 GCF_000146605.3 Meleagris gallopavo | reverse complement strand
TCCCATTTTTAGCGTGCATCCAAGCCTGAATTGAGGAGTGGAAACTGAAGACTCGCTGGTCCTCGCACCTCCCATCCCCAAAGTCCCACTGAACTCACCCACTGCTGGCAGCCGGACGCTTTGAGGCAGGGGGGTCTGACGGCCATCACCTATAGGGTTCCCACCTGGGTCTCCAGAAACCGTTGCAGCAGTCGCACTAGAAAAAAAGTTGCATTAGAAAATACCCAGGCTCCTAAATCAATGCACCTGGATGATTCAGAAAACAAAGCTTCAAGGTGGGATCTCAAAGCTCCACCTGAGACAAACCCCTTTGAAATCCAACCCACAATACCATAAAAATACAACACCAGGATGAAAACCGTTCACAAAGAGACTGGTTAATGGCAGCACGCCGCATTACTTGGCCTGACAAGGTCGCTATCCCATTGCAAATGGGTTTATGATCCTCCGTGGAGGACCTTCACACCCATACTGGTCAATTAGGCACGAGGGAGGCGATGTACGAAGAAGCGTTTGAAAGCCCAGAGTTGACAAAATCTTTGGCAGGGATGAGGAACACTTGATTGTACAACAGGCTCCCTCCCGTCTTTATGAACCTTAGTGTCCATATTAACCCTCCTAGAGGCCGCGGAGGCCACTGTCCAACAGGTTGCCCAGCTGGTAGCTGATGTGGGGGAGTCAGAGTGCCTGAGAACAAGGCGCAATGTCAGGGTGGTGGATGGAGCCAACGTACTCCCCAGTCACTAAGACCAGAAAGGCCGCCCCACGGACACCCCCTGACAGGGCCCCATGCGGGTGTCCC
>NW_011192647.1:0-589 GCF_000146605.3 Meleagris gallopavo | reverse complement strand
AGGCTCCCTCCCGTCTTTATGAACCTTAGTGTCCATATTAACCCTCCGTAGAGGCCGCGGAGGCCACTGTCCAACAGGTTGCCCAGCTGGTAGCTGATCTGGGGGAGTCAGAGTGCCTGAGAACAAGGCGCAATGTCAGGGTGGTGGATGGAGCCAACGTACTCCCAGTCACTAAGACCAGAAAGGCCGCCCCACGGACACCCCCTGACAGGGCCCCATGCGGGTGTCCCAGAAACAAATGTTCAACCATCTCACACGGGCTGGGCGGCCTTTGCCAAGAGCGACCGGCAACCTCATCATATTTTACTGCAGTGACGGAAACAGCTGTGAGACGATCAAAAACTTCAAAGTACTCCCAAAAGAGCCAGGCTACAAATAACGCAGCAAATGCCAATGGGAACCTGGAACTCAGAGAACTTTACAGTCCCTAGGAGAAGAAAAAAGCCTCCTCGGGTGACTTGAGCTACAATGCCCAGCCACCTGAGGAAAAAGAGCTGGCCATCGGGCAGTTTATGGCACGACAGGGGATGGGGGTTCCCCTGTAACGAGGGCCTCCAGGCGGGACCAGAGGCCCTGTGTCAAATGAGCA
>NW_011192646.1:0-467 GCF_000146605.3 Meleagris gallopavo | reverse complement strand
AACACTCCCTAAAGAGGCAGGGCCACCAACCTCCACATTTCACAGCAGCCCAGGCTGCCCAGGGCCCCATCCAACCTGGCCTTGAACACCTCCAGGGATGGACGGGGCATCCACAGCCTCTCTGGGCAGCTGGTCCAGCACCTCCCCACTCTCTGAGCAAAGAACTTCTCCCTGACATCCAACCTCAATCTGCCTTCCTTCAACTTCAAACCATTTCCCCTTCTCCTGCTATCTCCCCTTTCCAAGAGTTGACTCCCCTCCTGTCTGTAGGCTCCCTTTAGGTCCTGGAAGGTTGATATGAGGTCACCCCACAGCCTCCTCTTCTCCAGGCTGAACAAGCCCAGCTCCCTCAGCCTGGCTTTGTAGGGAGGTGCTGCAGCCCTCTGATCATCTTTGTGGCTCCTCTGGACCCTCTCCAACAGCTCCCTGTCTTTCTTGTACTGGAGGCCCCACACCTGGACGCAGTG
>NW_011192645.1:0-495 GCF_000146605.3 Meleagris gallopavo | reverse complement strand
CCCCGGCTGCACAGCCTGCAGCCGTTCTGGCACACGCAGCCCTCAGCTGGAGCCAGTCTTTTTCCATGATAAGGAAACAGAGTGTATGCAGCCTGACCTGCAATGAGATGCCCAAATGTAATGATCCTTCCAGTAAAAGCAACTACACTGGCTGCAGCAAGAGACTTACCTTGTGAGCAATGCTCCTCCAGTGAGCTCACAAACTGCTAATGTGCCACACAGCCTGTAAGCTCTCTTCCTTCTGTCCCTCTCACCTGTGGATCATGTCCCCAGCCCTGATGTGTGCTGCGCAGGACCTGCTCCTTTTCACAGCTGTCTCTCTGCAGCACTGCCCACTTGTAGGAGCTCCCTGTGCCCCAGGAGTCTGGCCCAGCTCAGCAGCAGAGGATGTGATTGCCTTCTCTCCCTGGAGATATCCATGGTCCTCCTGAGCTGACAGCTCCTGCAAGGCAGCAGGGATCATCACTGCAGAACATGTAAGTCAGCACAATTAAT
>NW_011192644.1:0-730 GCF_000146605.3 Meleagris gallopavo | reverse complement strand
GCTGCTAGCCGTTTGTGCCACAGATCTGAAAGAAACAGTTTGAAATTTACCAAGGTGTAGCAGGTGAGGCTAATAGGTCAGGTTACAGCTGGGAAGAAGATATTGACAGCTCTCCTGATTCCCGGTGCAGCAAGGCAACGTGTAACTCCCACGCTGCTATTAACTCATTGCCAGAGAAACCAACCTTTGCTCTGAAGGCAGTAAGGTGAGCTGCAGTACGCTGAATGCAAGGTCTGAACGTACTGTAGAGTGAGTTGGCTCACAGTAGCAGGACTTGCAGTTCCAGCTTGATGAAGAACCACATTATCCTTTGTGATATAGATTAATGATCAAGTTGTTTGTTACTTTCAGTTTGCAATGGTCCTCTTTCAAGTAAATAATGTAAATGCATTTAAGGGGTGTAATTTCCTTCTGCCCAACAGAGTTGTGTGAGAGGACCTTCCGTCACTTCCTTCTTGAAACTCCTGAGATACCAGAAGTGTTGAGCATCCAAACGGAAATGGGTTGGTGCTCTGCAAGGAGCCCACGTACTGTGTTAGTGTCCTTTAGCTTACTCAAGTTGTTGTATTAGGTGACTCTTTAGTAGCAGATCTCAGTCAAACTGAAACGTGTGATGAGGCGCAGTCCTTGTGTTTGTGTGTCTGCGTTCATACTGACTCTTGTGTTATTAGTTGTCCTCCTTCTTTTAGGACAATACACCTTCCCAACTTGGAGGTGTAGAAATGACTTA
>NW_011192643.1:0-543 GCF_000146605.3 Meleagris gallopavo | reverse complement strand
AACAGAGTTGTGTGAGAGGACCTTCCGTCACTTCCTTCTTGAAACTCCTGAGATACCAGAAGTGTTGAGCATCCAAACGGAAATGGGTTGGTGCTCTGCAAGGAGCCCACGTACTGTGTTAGTGTCCTTTAGCTTACTCAAGTTGTTGTATTAGGTGACTCTTTAGTAGCAGATCTCAGTCAAACTGAAACGTGTGATGAGGCGCAGTCCTTGTGTTTGTGTGTCTGCGTTCAAACTGACTCTTGTGTTATTAGTTGTCCTCCTTCTTTTAGGACAATACACCTTCCCAACTTGGAGGTGTAGAAATGACTTAGCAAGGATGTTGATAGTCTATCGGATGGATTGTGCAGAAAATGCCTCAATTACTTGGATTAAAGAGCGTTAAAGTAGGAGCGTGCTTTGTAGAACTGTGTGTTTCAGAGTCATACAGTCAAATGTTGGAATTGTCCGGGGCGCAGTGGCAGTTAAATCCTTAGTTTCTCTTGGATTTGGAGCTGATCACTGATTGGACTAGGTGATCTAGTGGGTCCTTTCCAACCTTGT
>NW_011192642.1:0-745 GCF_000146605.3 Meleagris gallopavo | reverse complement strand
ATGGAAAAGAAGAAGAAGGAGCCCTGTACGGACAGGATCTCCAGAGTGCTACTTGGGGAAAATCCACTTGATTCCCTGTTACTCTGCACAGAATCTGCATTCCTATACTGGATTAACTCACTGTCTACAACCCTTTTGATTCTTTCATTTTGAAAACCCCTCTTCATACACCATTTATCGTTTGGTCTTTCTTTTGAGACCTGGAAAGGACTCTACACGTCTTTTTACCCCATTCCAAGATCCCCAAGGCAAAATATGAGGAGACAAAACAGGAGGGCAGGATTTTCAGGAAACTTGTGTCAAGTGGAATCGGGTCACACTCCGCAGATGGTACACCTCCTGCAAGAAAGGCCCCTAAGAAACCAAAGGAGTGACCCGGGCTGGCGACATTTCCACTTGCTGGACTCCTCTGGCACATTAATTCACTCTGTTTCCCACGCTGGTGTCTGTGGCGTAGAAATGCTTGGGCCTCCCTCATTACTCTCAAAAGATGCCTTTAGCCTGGAATGGAAATTACACAAAGCTGGAAACTCAACAGTGCTGCACAGGAAGCCAGCACACTGTCCATATCATTAGCTAGGATGTTTGGCATTCAAGAGGCGCTGGTCAGAAAATAATCACTACTGTAAGTGATGTCTCAGGATATGGGTCAGCGTTGGTCCACTATAAAAGCAGCCCAGGTCCTTACTCTCACATTCGCTTCTCTTGCCTTCTTTCTTCCTGAGATCCAGGTGAGCGTGAGCCC
>NW_011192641.1:0-1202 GCF_000146605.3 Meleagris gallopavo | reverse complement strand
CAACAGCCATCTCACTCAGAGGCAGCCACAGCCATCCCAGGTGCCTCTGTCACGACAGAGCAGGACAGAAGGACGAGGCTCAAGAGAAGAGCAGAGCCCGGCAACAAAGCAGCGAGAAAAGCTGCCTGTGATCCAACCAATGCCAAGCACTGCTGACGTCTCTCCTCTGAGTCGCTGCATTGTAAAGGAGGGCATTGAAAATGCTGTCTCCAAAGTGAGGGAGAAGGAGCATGAAGAACCGCTGCTTGAGTGTGCCAAATCCCTCACGGCATGGCTGAAGCAGAGTGCAGACAATCTGTGCCTGAGCGTGCAAGAGTGTCTTTGTCTTTCTAGCTCCGACCCCGAGGACGGAAAGTTGGAGCAGGAGGTAGCGGGCTGCTGGGCCTCCCACTGGGGGTCAAAATCCCTGTGCAGCCTGGCACCAAGCCTGTCTTCTGCAGGACAAAGCTGGGGGAAAAGGTGAGAGGAGGAGGAAAGGGTCAAAAGGGCCTCTTGTCTCCTGGCGTTGCCATCATGCCATGGAGACCTTGTGGGACCTGCTCGACAGTGGGAACTGCGGCCCTTTGCTCCAACCGCGTGGGGGAATGAAGGGACACTCCCGGCTCCACAGCAGGGAGACAACCGAGGGCTTGCCAATAGCAGTGCCCAGTGGTCAGGAGAGGTTCAGAAAGCTGGGCTCTCCAATCGGATGAGCTTGCCAGCACTAGGGCCATCACCATATCTGGCACCAGACAAGCAGGAGGCTGGGGCCCTGCCCACAGCTGCCGGCAGTGTGTTGGGATGCCGGGGCCAGTCACCCATGTGTCACAGACAGAAATGTGGAGACCAGATCATTCCTGGAGGAGGCTGCAACCTTCTCCTGCTCTCCCTCTTGGAGGTCTTAGAGAAACTCAGAAGTGTCTGTTTGGGAAATGCACACAGCATGCTCCTCCTCCAGCTGGGCGTGCAAGAGGCCAGCCTGTGTGCGTGAGCAGCTGTGAAGCGTCTTTGTCTCTTTGCTGCTCTCTCCTTCTCCATTCACCCTCTGCAACACATCTCTTCCAGCTTCACCAGCCTTCTCCTTATTTTGATCTGGGAGATCCATACTGTCGCCATCTGCGCGCAGAATACAACAGCCTGCATGACCCACATCTGCAGGACTACCACAACCGCAAAGACAACCTGCAGAACCTGAAGAACAGGGGCCTTGTCACTGAGGATGG
>NW_011192640.1:0-598 GCF_000146605.3 Meleagris gallopavo | reverse complement strand
TCATTCCTGGAGGAGGCTGCAACCTTCTCCTGCTCTCCCTCTTGGAGGTCTTAGAGAAACTCAGAAGTGTCTGTTTGGGAAATGCACACAGCATGCTCCTCCTCCAGCTGGGCGTGCAAGAGGCCAGCCTGTGTGCGTGAGCAGCTGTGAAGCGTCTTTGTCTCTTTGCTGCTCTCTCCTTCTCCATTCACCCTCTGCAACACATCTCTTCCAGCTTCACCAGCCTTCTCCTTATTTTGATCTGGGAGATCCATACTGTCGCCATCTGCGCGCAGAATACAACAGCCTGCATGACCCACATCTGCAGGACTACCACAACCGCAAAGACAACCTGCAGAACCTGAAGAACAGGGGCCTTGTCACTGAGGATGGCAAAGTAGGTTTGGATGATGGGCTGACCAGCACAGGTCTCCTCTGCAGGGGTTTCCAGACAGCCGGGGAGGGGCCTGGCACCCCAGTGTGGAGTCCCCTTGGCCCTGGGAAGGAGGGAGGAGGCAGCGTCCCCACGGCTGGGGAGGGAAGGGTGGAGAGGAGCAGCTCCCCTGCTGCTGGGGGCCTGCACATTTCTGGAAGGCTGTGTGGGTAACTGCCACAACAG
>NW_011192639.1:0-550 GCF_000146605.3 Meleagris gallopavo | reverse complement strand
CCCTTCTCCATTCACCCTCTGCAACACATCTCTTCCAGCTTCACCAGCCTTCTCCTTATTTTGATCTGGGAGATCCATACTGTCGCCATCTGCGCGCAGAATACAACAGCCTGCATGACCCACATCTGCAGGACTACCACAACCGCAAAGACAACCTGCAGAACCTGAAGAACAGGGGCCTTGTCACTGAGGATGGCAAAGTAGGTTTGGATGATGGGCTGACCAGCACAGGTCTCCTCTGCAGGGGTTTCCAGACAGCCGGGGAGGGGCCTGGCACCCCAGTGTGGAGTCCCCTTGGCCCTGGGAAGGAGGGAGGAGGCAGCGTCCCCACGGCTGGGGAGGGAAGGGTGGAGAGGAGCAGCTCCCCTGCTGCTGGGGGCCTGCACATTTCTGGAAGGCTGTGTGGGTAACTGCCACAACAGTTCTTGGGAGTCATCTGCCCTTGTCTCTCTGTAGGTTGTCTGCACTCTGAAAGAGTTCAACGAGTACAGGCAGTACCTGACCAGGCTGAAGCTGGAGCGGGAGAAAATAAAGAGGCAAAAAGAGGTAG
>NW_011192638.1:0-540 GCF_000146605.3 Meleagris gallopavo | reverse complement strand
GGGAGATCCATACTGTCGCCATCTGCGCGCAGAATACAACAGCCTGCATGACCCATATCTGCAGGACTACCACAACCGCAAAGACAACCTGCAGAACCTGAAGAACAGGGGCCTTGTCACCGAGGATGGCAAAGTAGGTTTGGATGAGGCCTGACCAGCACAGGTCTCCTCTGCAGGGGTTTCCAGACAGCCGGGGAGGGGCCTGGCACCCCAGTGTGGAGTCCCCTTGGCCCTGGGAAGGAGGGAGGAGGCAGCGTCCCACGGCTGGGGAGGGAAGGGTGGAGAGGAGCAGCTCCCCTGCTGCTGGGGGCCTGCACATTTCTGGAAGGCTGTGTGGGTAACTGCCACAACAGTTCTTGGGAGTCATCTGCCCTTGTCTCTCTGTAGGTTGTCTGCACTCTGAAAGAGTTCAACGAGTACAGGCAGTACCTGACCAGGCTGAAGCTGGAGCGGGAGAAAATAAAGAGGCAAAAAGAGGTAGGCAAAACCTGGTGTTGGTAGGCACGTGTCCGTGGCATGGCACCGAGGGCACGGGCTTTA
>NW_011192637.1:0-511 GCF_000146605.3 Meleagris gallopavo | reverse complement strand
CGGTGACAGCGTGCTCGGTGCTGGCCGTGGCCCATTATGATGCCGGCACCGGCAGCCTGCCTCGCCCGCCCCGCCTGGGAGTGCTGCCCTCTCTCTGTTTTCTCTCCCTTCTTTTCTTTCCTCTCAATGTTGCCTTACTCATTTTTCTTTAGGAGCTGTTGCCTCCATTGACCTGCAGGCAGTTGGTGCAGAAATCACAGCTGTTCCAAAGCGCTCTTTACGCGTAACGGTTATGACTGGTTGTTAGAAAGTTGCCCACTTTTGCCTGGAAGGAGCTGACTGCTTGTTAGAAAGCTGCATAAATTACCCAGCACTGTTCCTCTGTGTCACTCTGGTGACTCCGTCGCTCCCGCACCCTGCCAAGCAGGAGTGCCCTATTCCGTAGAACCACAGAGCGCTTAGATTTAGAAGGGACCTCTGAGGGCCACCCAGCCCAACTCCCCTGCAGTGCACAGGGCCACCAACAGCTCCATCCCATTGCCCAGGGCCTGCTCCAGCCTCGCCTTGAAAG
>NW_011192636.1:0-514 GCF_000146605.3 Meleagris gallopavo | reverse complement strand
ATTTTTCTTTAGGAGCTGTTGCCTCCATTGACCTGCAGGCAGTTGGTGCAGAAATCACAGCTGTTCCAAAGCGCTCTTTACGCGTAACGGTTATGACTGGTTGTTAGAAAGTTGCCCACTTTTTGCCTGGAAGGAGCTGACTGCTTGTTAGAAAGCTGCATAAATTACCCAGCACTGTTCCTCTGTGTCACTCTGGTGACTCCGTCGCTCCCGCACCCTGCCGAGCAGGAGTGCCCTATTCCGTAGAACCACAGAGCGCTTAGAGTTAGAAGGGACCTCTGAGGGCCACCCAGCCCAACTCCCCTGCAGTGCACAGGGCCACCAACAGCTCCATCCCATTGCCCAGGGCCTGCTCCAGCCTCGCCTTGAAAGTCTCCGGGGATGGGGCATCCGCCTCCACACTAGATAACACGTTCCAGTGCCTCACCACCTTCCCTGGAGAAGACTTTTTCCTTACATCCAAACAAAATCCACTCTCCCTGAGCTTGAAGCCGTTTCCCTTTGTTCTATCGCC
>NW_011192635.1:0-700 GCF_000146605.3 Meleagris gallopavo | reverse complement strand
AGTTCTGCCAGCACATGGCCTTGTGAGGTGTCCCCCATGGGATGCCAACCACAGCACACGTGGCTCCAGTGGTTTGTCCCACATGGGATGTCACTTGTGGTCCCCAGCACATCCAGCCAGCTGTCACCACGCACTTTGGGTACCACGCTCTGCCCCCACTGTGCTTTCCTCCACCATCCCCACTGGGGGCAGCAGCAGGGACCTTTGGGGACTCAGTGACACCCCCCCAGGCACTGGATGTGCTATGGACACACAGGCACAGTGGAGCACACATGTGGCACAGACATGGATCAACTCTAAGGAAATGTTTTGCAGTGAAGGAGCACACGTGTTACACCAATACGGTGTGTACCTGCTAAGGACACACGCGCATTGTTGTGTTCACACACAGGTTTACAGACATGGCATCACACACACATGCACAAAGGCATGGCGTTGCACAAGCAGTACATCTGTGTGTACATCTATGGAGTGTATTTGCAAAACACAGTTGTTCACCTCCACTCATTGATTCCCAACCCATCCCCGAGCTGCACCCGCTCACCCCATGCAGCTCCCCTCAGAGTTCCATTTCTCACCCGATGCCATCTGGTGTGGGAGGTCCCTTGGGCACTGCAGGTCAGCTGTCCTGGTTTTTGTCCCCTCTCAGCTCCTCGTGCCCCCCAGCGCCTCGCTGGCAGCACAGGGCGAGAAGCTGAGA
>NW_011192634.1:0-720 GCF_000146605.3 Meleagris gallopavo | reverse complement strand
CTATGGACACACAGGCACAGTGGAGCACACATGTGGCACAGACATGGATCAACTCTAAGGAAATGTTTTTGCAGTGAAGGAGCACACGTGTTACACCAATACGGTGTGTACCTGCTAAGGACACACGCGCATTGTTGTGTTCACACACAGGTTTACAGACATGGCATCACACACACATGCACAAAGGCATGGCGTTGCACAAGCAGTACATCTGTGTGTACATCTATGGAGTGTATTTGCAAAACACAGTTGTTCACCTCCACTCATTGATTCCCAACCCATCCCCGAGCTGCACCCGCTCACCCCATGCAGCTCCCCTCAGAGTTCCATTTCTCACCCGATGCCATCTGGTGTGGGAGGTCCCTTGGGCACTGCAGGTCAGCTGTCCTGGTTTTTGTCCCCTCTCAGCTCCTCGTGCCCCCCAGCGCCTCGCTGGCAGCACAGGGCGAGAAGCTGAGAAACGGAACCATCCTTGGTTCTGTGCAGCACTGCTCAGCATCAGCTGAACCACCTCTGTGCCATCAGCATTGGTTTTCTGAAACTAAAACTCACTGGACACATTGAAGCAAATCAGCTTTATCCCAGCTGAAAAACAAGGGCAATACCCTGCCATGTTCCATACAGCTTACATCAGGCTCAGGTCCCACAGTTTCCCATTCAACCTAATTAACCACCATCTCCCATCCTGAGTTTCAGTATATACACACACAGCATTTCCGT
>NW_011192633.1:0-679 GCF_000146605.3 Meleagris gallopavo | reverse complement strand
GGGTCGGTGCTGGATCTGTTGCTGTTCAACATCTCCATCAGTGACCTGGACAAAGGGATGGAGTCCACCCTCAGCAGGTTTGCAGGTGGCACAAAGCTGGGAGGAGAGGCTGACACACCAGAGCTCCGTGCTGCCTTTCTGCGCCGTTGGGTTGGGCTCTCTTGAGTTGTGTGCAGTGACAGGATGAGGGGCAGTGGGCACAAACTGGAGCTCAGGAAGTTGCATCAATCATGAGGAAGAACTTCTTCCTGTGCGGGATGCAGAGCACTAGGAAACGGGGAGGTGGTGGGGTCTCTTTTAAACCCAACCTGTGCAACCATCTGCAGGGAAACAGGTTGAGCAGAGGAGTTGGATTTGATGAACCCCAGAGGTCACTTCCAACCCCACGCTTCTGGGACTCTGTGCTACGACCTGCCACAGAATTTGGGCTAACCACAGGGCTTGTGGCAGGGGTTGGATCAGCCAGTGTTTGATGCAGGGATGTTAAATTGTCCATCAACTCTTTGCAGTCCTCTGGAGCAGAGAGTGCCCGTGTGAGGAGTTCCTGCAGTGAGGTTCCTGCAGTGCCAGAGTGATGGCAGTGCTGAGCACAAGGAGCACATTGCATCCATGGCCGCTGTCACACGAGCACACGCTGCAGACAAACGGGCAGAAGCATCCAGAATTGCAGGGCAGCCCT
>NW_011192632.1:0-582 GCF_000146605.3 Meleagris gallopavo | reverse complement strand
TGCAGAAAAAGAGAGTGAAAAAAAAACATGGTGGTGGCGAATGCGATAGGCAGTGCCAGCAGGGCGTCCCCTGCTTCAAGGTGCACTTTTCCTCTCTCACCCACCCCAGATTCTCTCTTGCTTTTATTCTTCTCAGGGTCCGAAGGGTATTTTCCATTTGTACACTGCATCTGCATGGCCAGTGCATGATACGGAGGCCAAATGGAACACCTGCTTGCAGAATAAACTATCAAGGTTAACATTCTTAGCGTGCGCCTTTGTCTCAGGTGCTGCATGATCATATTTTAAATTCCTGATTAGTGGGATGAAAGAGAGTTAATCATTCTATAATATAGGGCCATCCCTTTGCCTGGGATTCCTTTCCAGGTTTTGTCTTAGTGCTACTAATACATTAAAATAGCTATTTCCATAGATTCCAGCATTGGTAACATTAAATCCTGTTACTATAACATTCAATCTGTTATTAAAATAAAAATTAAAAAACACACAACCACCATTACTACTGTTGCTATTTGCAATACAACAAGTTACAAAGCAATAAGAAGCACACAGTCCCAATCATTATGAGTTCATGGTCGTTTC
>NW_011192631.1:0-499 GCF_000146605.3 Meleagris gallopavo | reverse complement strand
GGTCAAGCGGGGCACACCTAAAGATTAAGAGGATAACAGTCCTACTATAAATGAGGAAGTAAGGAAGATGGTAAGAGTATGTAACTGAATTTCTTGATGCATAACATTGGGAACAGTGACTACTCTGCACAGCTCCTACAGAGGTAGGGTATGTAGTTGCTTTTGCTGCTCAGAAAGTGAAGAAATTGCTGTAGTTACAATAGTTGACATTTCTGTCTGTCTTCTCGCACATGTTTAAGGAAGTATATATACTAAGTTGATGGAGAGCTGCATTGTTCACTGAGGCAGAAAGAAGTCTCTCAACTGTGACTAAAAATGTGCCAGTAAATCCTAGAGTAGCTATACAATTATTTTATGTTGATACTGAAGCCAGCAGCAAATGGCAAAGCTCACATCTGGAGTGTCACATGGCAGCTCTGAAGCCAGACCTTCCAAATTGGGTCTACTTCAGTGCAGCCACTGCCCTCACAGGGCAGTCTGACACATCTCACCACTCAGT
>NW_011192630.1:0-518 GCF_000146605.3 Meleagris gallopavo | reverse complement strand
GCGCAAACCCAAACTTGACAAGAAGAAAACCGTCACTGTCGTTCTGATGTTTTGCACGCAGGTGAAGCTTGATGAAAGTGCGGCAGTGAAGCTCTCTCAGTTCCCTGCCCCCATTTTCTAGGGATTTTGTTTGCCTGTTTCGATACAGTGAGCTGCTCTTCATTTTGCCATAAACACACCTCTGACCACATGGTTATTTTGAGCTCTTCTTCTTCCAGTGGCTCGGATAAGCAAGTCTGGGAAAAATACAGCACCTGCCCCAGAACTGTGATGGCCGTGCTGCCGCTTTCTGATCCTCGCTCTTACCTGTGGTTTTATCTTACAGCGCGCAGTTCTCTATCAGCACCCAAGTCTGTGTGGGTGTCTTCTGCTGCCACAAAACTGCTCAGCCTGGAGGAGGCACAGGCCCAGAGGCGAGGCCACAGCAGCTCTGCCATCGTGACAGAGAGCAGGGACATAGAAGTGGAAGAAGGCCCCGCAGCTTTACCGGGGAAATTCCACAAAGTCATCGGCTTTCC
>NW_011192629.1:0-604 GCF_000146605.3 Meleagris gallopavo | reverse complement strand
ACATGGTTACTTTTGAGCTCTTCTTCTTCCAGTGGCTCGGATAAGCAAGTCTGGGAAAAATACAGCACCTGCCCCAGAACTGTGATGGCCGTGCTGCCGCTTTCTGATCCTCGCTCTTACCTGTGGTTTTATCTTACAGCGCGCAGTTCTCTATCAGCACCCAAGTCTGTGTGGGTGTCTTCTGCTGCCACAAAACTGCTCAGCCTGGAGGAGGCACAGGCCCAGAGGCGAGGCCACAGCAGCTCTGCCATCGTGACAGAGAGCAGGGACATAGAAGTGGAAGAAGGCCCCGCAGCTTTACCGGGGAAATTCCACAAAGTCATCGGCTTTCCATCGGAAAGGTAAAGAGGACTTCCTTTTCCAGCACCTATCATCATGGCTTGGGTGGCTTTCTGTGGGTTTATTTCCATTCTTTCTAGTGCCAAAACTTGCTGAAACTAAGTTACGCTAATGGTGGGGTTTTCCAGATTTCAGGGCCACGTGCCTGAAACCAATTTCGGTTCTCCTCGAAGCAGAGCTGTTGGTCGGACTTGCTGGCACTGGAAACTAAACATGGCAGGGAGATGGGCTGCTGAGGTGTCAATGTCAGAGTCAGAGATGCTTT
>NW_011192628.1:0-507 GCF_000146605.3 Meleagris gallopavo | reverse complement strand
GTGGTTTTATCTTACAGCGCGCAGTTCTCTATCAGCACCCAAGTCTGTGTGGGTGTCTTCTGCTGCCACAAAACTGCTCAGCCTGGAGGAGGCACAGGCCCAGAGGCGAGGCCACAGCAGCTCTGCCATCGTGACAGAGAGCAGGGACATAGAAGTGGAAGAAGGCCCCGCAGCTTTACCGGGGAAATTCCACAAAGTCATCGGCTTTCCATCGGAAAGGTAAAGAGGACTTCCTTTTCCAGCACCTATCATCATGGCTTGGGTGGCTTTCTGTGGGTTTATTTCCATTCTTTCTAGTGCCAAAACTTGCTGAAACTAAGTTACGCTAATGGTGGGGTTTTCCAGATTTCAGGGCCACGTGCCTGAAACCAATTTCGGTTCTCCTCGAAGCAGAGCTGTTGGTCGGACTTGCTGGCACTGGAAACTAACATGGCAGGGAGATGGGCTGCTGAGGTGTCAATGTCAGAGTCAGAGATGCTTTTCAAGTTCTTTTATGGCTGCACGGTT
>NW_011192627.1:0-501 GCF_000146605.3 Meleagris gallopavo | reverse complement strand
AAAACTGCTCAGCCTGGAGGAGGCACAGGCCCAGAGGCGAGGCCACAGCAGCTCTGCCATCGTGACAGAGAGCAGGGACATAGAAGTGGAAGAAGGCCCCGCAGCTTTACCGGGGAAATTCCACAAAGTCATCGGCTTTCC
This sequence comes from Meleagris gallopavo, assembly GCF_000146605.3. Classification (NCBI taxonomy): domain Eukaryota; kingdom Metazoa; phylum Chordata; class Aves; order Galliformes; family Phasianidae; genus Meleagris; species Meleagris gallopavo. The sequence continues at coordinate 360 of NW_011192627.1, read as the reverse complement.
ATCGGAAAGGTAAAGAGGACTTCCTTTTTCCAGCACCTATCATCATGGCTTGGGTGGCTTTCTGTGGGTTTATTTCCATTCTTTCTAGTGCCAAAACTTGCTGAAACTAAGTTACGCTAATGGTGGGGTTTTCCAGATTTCAGGGCCACGTGCCTGAAACCAATTTCGGTTCTCCTCGAAGCAGAGCTGTTGGTCGGACTTGCTGGCACTGGAAACTAAACATGGCAGGGAGATGGGCTGCTGAGGTGTCAATGTCAGAGTCAGAGATGCTTTTCAAGTTCTTTTATGGCTGCACGGTTCCTCAGCGAGCAGTTACGCCTGCCAGCTCAGTCAAAGCCATCCCTGAGATGCTGTCCTGTA
>NW_011192626.1:0-521 GCF_000146605.3 Meleagris gallopavo | reverse complement strand
AAACTAAGTTACGCTAATGGTGGGGTTTTCCAGATTTCAGGGCCACGTGCCTGAACCAATTTCGGTTCTCCTCGAAGCAGAGCTGTTGGTCGGACTTGCTGGCACTGGAAACTAAACATGGCAGGGAGATGGGCTGCTGAGGTGTCAATGTCAGAGTCAGAGATGCTTTCAAGTTCTTTATGGCTGCACGGTTCCTCAGCGAGCAGTTACGCCTGCCAGCTCAGTCAAAGCCATCCCTGAGATGCTGTCCTGTACAGCTGTGGAGCCGTTGCTCACATGCTCTGCATCTTGCTTGACGCGCACGACTCACACCATTCCGTGTTTTCTCTCTCCAGACAAAGCCCACGCAGCAAGATGAAGGAATCACCAGCTGGAAGTTGGTGTTCCTGCTTTGGGCTGGGAAAACCATCCTCTGGGGCCAAACGCCAACTGCAGCACAATGCCAGGGAGCCCTCGGAGACAGAAGTCGTAGTCCTGGCAGGTAAGGGTGCGAATCCAGCTTCCAAAACCCTGCTTTCAGC
>NW_011192625.1:0-498 GCF_000146605.3 Meleagris gallopavo | reverse complement strand
TGACGCGCACGACTCACACCATTCCGTGTTTTCTCTCTCCAGACAAAGCCCACGCAGCAAGATGAAGGAATCACCAGCTGGAAGTTGGTGTTCCTGCTTTGGGCTGGGAAAACCATCCTCTGGGGCCAAACGCCAACTGCAGCACAATGCCAGGGAGCCCTCGGAGACAGAAGTCGTAGTCCTGGCAGGTAAGGGTGCGAATCCAGCTTCCAAAACCCTGCTTTTCAGCAACATAGAATTCATGCTGACATTGGGCTTTTATCTGCTTCTAGCATTCCAGCCCATACCTAACAGCTTCAGTTCACCCCTGATCAAGACCCACTTTCATAATTCAGCTTGTGAAAGTTTGACACCAACCCTTGTTTATCCTTCTATAGGTGAATTCGAGCCCTTGTCAACCCAGAAGAGTCAGAGCAAGTAGCGATGATGGGCGGTGTGCTTCCATCAATGCACAGCTCTTAGGAAGCACGAATCGCTGCGCTTCAGATGACAGCCTTC
>NW_011192624.1:0-833 GCF_000146605.3 Meleagris gallopavo | reverse complement strand
GACATTTCTTCCCTTGTCCCCATTTCCTCGCGTCCCAATCCCTGTTTCCTGCTTTGTCTCCATTTTCTCCCTCCCTCGTCACGTTTTCCTCCAAATTCATTTTTACTTCTGTGTTAGCCGTTGGTGCTTCGTTGGATTTTCCTGGATCCAAATGCAGAATTCTGACCAAGTGAGATGCCAAAAGAAGAGGTAGGCTCCCAAACAGGCTTGTGCTGAGTGCTGTCCATGACTTGGGGTTTTTAGAGTTACCGCAGTTCGTTTCTAACCCACGGTGTTCAGTACCGTATGGGAAGCTTTCTTGATTCATTCTAGGATTGGCGCCTCCACCACCACACGCTGTAGGCGTTTTGGGCTGCCTGAGTTCCCGCGTTGAACGTGTCGTGTTCCTCGGTAAGGTGTGGGCGTTATTAGACACGAAGATGTCTTCACTCTTTCCAGATGGGCCGAGTCCTCCGCCAGATGCTGTTGGCTTTCTGGGCCCCTCTGAGTTTCTGTGTTGGCTGTGCCCTGATCCCTGGAGCAGGGTAAGTGACATTGGTGTCCCTACCGGAAGGCGGTCTCTGCTTTCGTTGTCCTGTGCCCAAACGCTTGCAGCGTGGAACTGCGGCCCTCGCGAGCGGTGCCAGGACTTTAGCCAGGCTCTTGGTGGAAGCAGCAGGAAACCGTAGCCGCAGGTGGATGCCAATATCCAACGCTTAGTCTCTGTGCCGAGGTACGTTGATCCCTGACGTGTCCTGTTTAACACGCTTGCTGAGGCGCTCTGGGCTTGGTGTCGGATGTCCCTCGTGCTCACGTTGCTTTCACCGGGTGTTCTTTCTTTCCCATCTTCAGGT
>NW_011192623.1:0-869 GCF_000146605.3 Meleagris gallopavo | reverse complement strand
CAGCATGGCTGGTGTGATCAACTGCCAGGGCCCACCTTTTCCCATGGGTGGGGAATGTGGCTCACGGCTCTGCAGGTAAGGCTGGGCTGAGTGCTGGGCTTTGAAGGCTTCACGGGATGGACTGAAAAGCAATGTCACAGATTCCTGTGACTTCCTAGGGGTGGCAGCAAGTCCTGAAGTGACGGTTCGGGCGGATGTCAAATTAACTCCTGCAACTAAAAGGAGAAAGAAGGAAGAAGAGACCCAAAAAGCAGAACTCCAGTCAAAGGTAAAACGTTTGTTTGTTTGTAACGGACACAGTGTATGTGTCTAGTCGTGAGTGCAGCTCCCGGGAGAAAGCCAAGGTGACTTGGTTGCCTTCTACTGCGAGCAGAGCTGCCATCAGCGTGGCTGTTTGCGCAGTATGTGATCCTGCGCTCCGTGTGAGCACAGTGTCACATCGGCAGTGCGGCGAGTGAGTGGGATATCCTCTGTTGGGATGTTTTCTCTTTTGGAGAGTGGCATACGCTGGCATCTCCTGCCAGGCGTGAGCAGCTGGGATGCAGCACTGTCCTCCCCATCCCTCTGCAGAGATCGGTTTGTCCCCATGTCAGTGCTGGGCCGGCCTTGCCGTTATTAATTGGAGGGAATGGACCGGATCGGATGCTCCTGGTGGGGTCGGTCTCTCCAGGTCTCCAGATGCAGCACATAGCTAACGAGACTGTTGCTCGAATCAGAAGTGGTCTCAGAAAAGTAGAGACTGTGCCAAAATCTACATGGAGCTGCAGCCCTGGGGAGCGCCCTTTGCAGCTGGCCGAGGTGTTTCCTGACGTACTGAGCAAATGAGGCCACAGGAGGTCTCTCAAAGAGGTGGTTCTGTAACGTCTCCG
>NW_011192622.1:0-877 GCF_000146605.3 Meleagris gallopavo | reverse complement strand
GAAGTGATGTCTGTATGGGATGAGAAAATTGAAGGGAAGATGATTTGATGAGTAGTTCTAATCTGATATCTGATACCTAGAGCTTGAGATAACCTAGAGGTAGAGTAATAAACCAAGTTGTACAGAGGGGGAAAGCATGCGTTGGAGAAGCAATAGAGATGATAAAACGAAAAATAAGGAAAATGACCAGGAAATAAAAAGATTGTGATAAAAGTACAGCTGTCTGCTTAAATCTCGCACAACTGAGAATGCCCAAGTTACAGAGGTTTTCAAAGGCTTATAGCAAACAAATTTACAACCTCTCTCCCTGCATGGTCCTGATGCAAACATATTCCACTACAAAATCTCATTCCACTAAGCATATCGGAATTTTGCAAATGCTCGATTTCTGTAGCCAGCACAAAAACACAATTCCAGAAAGAGGAAATTCAACAGAAGTGCAAAGGAAACTGTTAATACCAGCTCTTCCTAACAATCACAGCACAAGTCAGTACTAACATCAAAGACATATTAACTGGTATTTCCACCGTACAGTTTAACACTCAAAAAGTAATATACAAATTATGAATATCAAGGTATTGATATCTAGTATACAAATCCAACTGATAATTCAAAGGAACAAAGGAAAGACAAAAAGTAGTAAAATATAGCATGTTATTAGCACATTCTTGACCACTGCTCTTATTAAAGAGAGCTCTTAAACAAGGTACATAAAGAGATGGACTGTAAGGAGGCAAATCCCTCTCACTGAAGAGATAGATTAAATGAGTGCAAGAGCCAAGAACCTATTGATTTTTTTAAATACATGCTTCAATTAATTACATTATAGAACTAGTATTGATAGATGTCTAATTCTTTACAGTGTTTCACTAACAAC
>NW_011192621.1:0-822 GCF_000146605.3 Meleagris gallopavo | reverse complement strand
CCAGCACAAAACACAATTCCAGAAAGAGGAAATTCAACAGAAGTGCAAAGGAAACTGTTAATACCAGCTCTTCCTAACAATCACAGCACAAGTCAGTACTAACATCAAAGACATATTAACTGGTATTTCCACCGTACAGTTTAACACTCAAAAAGTAATATACAAATTATGAATATCAAGGTATTGATATCTAGTATACAAATCCAACTGATAATTCAAAGGAACAAAGGAAAGACAAAAAGTAGTAAAATATAGCATGTTATTAGCACATTCTTGACCACTGCTCTTATTAAAGAGAGCTCTTAAACAAGGTACATAAAGAGATGGACTGTAAGGAGGCAAATCCCTCTCACTGAAGAGATAGATTAAATGAGTGCAAGAGCCAAGAACCTATTGATTTTTTTTAAATTACATGCTTCAATTAATTACATTATAGAACTAGTATTGATAGATGTCTAATTCTTTACAGTGTTTCACTAACAACAAATGTAAAGGGATACATGCAAGATCTATAGCCCATAGTTTTAAAGATTAGCTCATTTCAGAAAAAGTATTTTTAATTTACATGCTCATGTCCATAACTGCCAAACATGCAAGCTCAAATCCAAACATACATTATCTTAACAAAGAATCTCTAATCCATTAATAGAGGCGCAGATCTGTTTTTCCCTAACAGTCACCAATGCTATCAGGATAGAACGATTTTTCTTTAAAAACTCACAAAAGACTTGTACTCTCAGCAACATGACTGATAAAATCAAAGGCCTGATCCAAGGCTTCCAGGGCATCTGGGAAAACTGCTAATAGAAAGGATTTCAGAAT
>NW_011192620.1:0-496 GCF_000146605.3 Meleagris gallopavo | reverse complement strand
ATCTGTTGGGATGTGACGACGGCCATCTTGCCACTTTATACCTAGGAACTGAATCTCCTGAGCAGGTCCTTTACTTTGCTCCGCTTAATAGCAAAACCAGCACACAGAAGAATTTGGATTATTCGCTCTCCTTTCGTGAAGACTTCTTCTGCTGTATTGCCCCACACAACGATATCATCAATGTACTGCAGGTGCTCAGGAGCACTGCCTTGTTCCAATACAGTTTGAATCAACCCATGGCAAATGGTTGGGCTGTGTTTCCACCCCTGGGGCAAACGGTTCCAAGTATACTGAACGCCCCTCCATGTGAAAGCAAACTGTGGCCTACATTCTTTAGCCAAAGGAATGGAAAGAAGGCATTAGCAATGTCAATGGTGGCATACCATTTGGCTGCCTTTGACTCTAGTTCATATTGGAGCTCTAACATGTCCGGCACAGCAGCACTCAGTGGGGTGTGACTTCATTCAGGCCACGGTAGTCCACGTCAGTCTCCATT
>NW_011192619.1:0-446 GCF_000146605.3 Meleagris gallopavo | reverse complement strand
GTATCGCCCCACCACAACGATATCATCAATGTACTGCAGGTGCTCAGGAGCACTGCCTGTTCCAATACAGTTTGGATCAACCCATGGCAAATGGTTGGGCTGTGTTTCCACCCCTGGGGCAAACGGTTCCAAGTATACTGAACGCCCCTCCATGTGAAAGCAAACTGTGGCCTACATTCTTTGGCTAAAGGAATGGAAAAGAAGGCATTAGCAATGTCAATGGTGGCATACCATTTGGCTGCCTTTGACTCTAGTTCATATTGGAGCTCTAACATGTCCGGCACAGCAGCACTCAGTGGGGGTGTGACTTCATTCAGGCCACGGTAGTCCACCGTCAGTCTCCATTCTCCACTGGCTTTACGTACTGGCCATATGGGGGCTGTTAAAGGGTGAGTGAGTTTTGCTGATCACTCCCTGATCCTCTAGTTGATGAATCAACTTATGAA
>NW_011192618.1:0-982 GCF_000146605.3 Meleagris gallopavo | reverse complement strand
GGGGAGCAAGGAATCCCTATTGGTGCGGTACTGCCGTCTGTGCACCATTTTTGTGGCAATCGGTACCTGTTGCTCTTTTACTTGCAGCAACCCCGCAACAGACGGATCTTCTGATAGGCCAGGCAAAACAGACAGCTGCTTAATGTTGTCTGTGTCCACAGCAGCTATCCCAAAGGCCCACCGATACCCCTTAGGATCCTTGAAATGCCCCCTTCTGAGGTAATCGATACCTAGTATACATGGAGCCCCTGGGCCAGTTACAATAGGATGTTTTTGCCAGTCCTTACCAGTGAGGCTTATCTCAGCCTCCAACACAGTCAATTCTTGAGAGCCTCCAGTCACCCCGGAAATATGGATTGATTCTGTCCCTTCATGACTCGAGGGCATTAGAGTGCACTGTGCACCAGTATCCACCAGGGCCTTATATTTCAGTGGTTCTGACGTGCCAGGCCATCGAATCCACACAGTCCAATATACTCGATTATCCCTTTCCCCCCCCTCGGCTGAAGGCAGGGCCTCTCTATTCATTACCTGTGATAAGTGGAGCAACTGCACTGGTGATTGATCTGCTTTGTAATTCTTTCACCCGTGCTCGTAGTACAGGAGTAGCTTGGTCGTGCCATTTTCTCATGTCTTCTCCATGGTCACGTAGGTAACGCCACAAGGCAATTCGCGATGTATTGTTCCTCACTGGAGCCGGAAAGCGTTTGCTTTTAATAGCTGAGATTTTTGATGGTGCCCATGAGTAGGGAGGTTCATCGTCGTTAGTTAGGATTCGCATTAGTTTGATCAGCTCCTTCAGTAGACTCTTTTGATTATCCTGATCTTCACTGGGCACTTCTGATACTGGCACAGGTTTGTCACGATTAATCAGTTGAGATATTTGCTCCTGCATTTCATTCAGTTGGTTCGTTACTTGTGAGATGGCAGCAATGGAAGCGTGAGTTGGGGGTAGCTGTTGTTCGTAGTTTTGGAGCGTAAG
>NW_011192617.1:0-787 GCF_000146605.3 Meleagris gallopavo | reverse complement strand
ATTCAGGGGGTCCCCAGGTTGGCCGCGGGGGTCCCTTGAAGGATCTGGAAGCTCCCAGGATGGCTCCAGGAGCTCTGAGGAGCCACTGGGGATGATCTGGAGATGTCCCAGTGGAGTCTGGTAGGGTCCGGAGAGTCCTCATGTGGGTCTGAGTGGTCCTGGAGTCATCCAGAAGGGTCTGGAGATGTCCCAGAGGGGTCTCTTTGAGATCAGAGGGTCCCCAGGGGTTCCGGGAGTCCTCCAGAGGTCTCCAATGGGGATTTTGAGGACAACCTCACATAGTGACACGTTCTCGCTCTGCTTTGTCCCCCTGGGATCAGCCCCAAAATGTCTGTTTCCATTCAAATCAATACTATGTCCATTTTGTTGTCTTTCTTTCGCCATTTCCTTTCAGAAATGGATGGTTCTCATCAAATTCCCATCCAGAGCCCTACGGAAACAACTCCCCCAGGGCCACCGGGTGACACCGGGACAACCGCCGGCAGTGCCACCACCGGGACAACCGCCTGTCCCCGAAGTTCTCACTGTCACTGTCACCGTGGAGGCACAGAATCACAGAATGGCCCGGGTTGGAAGGGACCTCCAGGATCACAAATCTCCAGCCCCCCGCCACAGGCACGGCCACAAACCATTTCATAGCAGCCCAGCCTGGCCTTGAACACCTCCAGGGATGGACGGGGCATCCACAGCCTCTCTGGCAGCTGTTCCACACCTCACCGCTCTCTCTGCGAAGAACTTCCCCCTGACATCCAACCTGCATCTTCCCTCCCTCAACTTCAAACCATTT
>NW_011192616.1:0-580 GCF_000146605.3 Meleagris gallopavo | reverse complement strand
CCATTCAAATCAATACTATGTCCATTTTGTTGTCTTCTTTCGCCATTTCCTTTCAGAAATGGATGGTTCTCATCAAATTCCCATCCAGAGCCCTACGGAAACAACTCCCCCCAGGGCCACCGGGTGACACCGGGACAACCGCCGGCAGTGCCACCACCGGGACAACCGCCTGTCCCCGAAGTTCTCACTGTCACTGTCACCGTGGAGGCACAGAATCACAGAATGGCCCGGGTTGGAAGGGACCTCCAGGATCACAAATCTCCAGCCCCCCCGCCACAGGCACGGCCACAAACCATTTCATAGCAGCCCAGCCTGGCCTTGAACACCTCCAGGGATGGACGGGGCATCCACAGCCTCTCTGGCAGCTGTTCCAGCACCTCACCGCTCTCTCTGCGAAGAACTTCCCCCTGACATCCAACCTGCATCTTCCCTCCCTCAACTTCAAACCATTTCCCCTTGTCCTGCTGTTCTACCCTTTCACAGAGTTGATTCCCCTCCTGTTTGTAGGCTCCCTTAAGGTATTGAAAGGCTGCAGTTAGGTCTCCCCACAGCCTCCTCTTCTGCAGGCTGAACAAGCCCA
>NW_011192615.1:0-502 GCF_000146605.3 Meleagris gallopavo | reverse complement strand
TTTCCTACATACCCAGCAGATACCTCAAGTTGTGGAAGGTTAGAATATCCTCAAATGTTCTTGCTGGATTTTGGAACCACTTCCGTTCTATTTGAGCATTTCTGTGGCATTTCTTGTTTCATGTCATATATGACAGAATTGTGAACTCACTGTCTTTTGAATTTGTTTTATTGTTTCTTGGAAAACAGTGTGAATAATGTCAGCCATGAGAGATCTCCTCTGTAAACAGAAAGAAACTGTCTTCTAAACACATACATTGAACCCTTCCTACAGCAGATAAGCCAGCAATTGTCTGTATTTATGGAATACTGCATTGAGGTGGCATGTGAGGAGAGAAATATGACTGGGAAGATCGGGATGCAACAATTTTCCTGATATAGAAGCAGGGCAATTGCAGTGGGTATGCTGAAGCTATCTGAATAAATAAGCTGTGCCCTTGACTCTAGGACAGAAGCAAACCTGCGAACTAGAGTGGATGTTTCCTGAACACTGACCGTTAGTG
>NW_011192614.1:0-647 GCF_000146605.3 Meleagris gallopavo | reverse complement strand
CATCCTGAAATGTTCTTGCTGGATTTTGGAACCACTTCCATTCTATTTGAGCATTTCTGTGGCATTTCTGTTTCATGTCATATATGACAGAATTGTGAACTCTACTGTCTTTTGTAATTTGTTTTATTGTTTCTTGGAAAACAGTGTGAATAATGTCAGCCATGAGAGATCTCCTCTGTAAACAGAAAGAAACTGTCTTCTAAACACATACATTGAACCCTTCCTACAGCAGATAAGCCAGCAATTGTCTGTATTTATGGAATACTGCATTGAGGTGGCATGTGAGGAGAGAAATATGACTGGGAAGATCGGGATGCAACAATTTTCCTGATATAGAAGCAGGGCAATTGCAGTGGGTATGCTGAAGCTATCTGAAATAATAAGCTGTGCCCTTGACTCTAGGACAGAAGCAAACCTGCGAACTAGAGTGGATGTTTCCTGAACACTGACCGTTAGTGTCAGAAGAACGGCCACAGAATAAAGGCCACATTGCCAGAGGAAGGGGGGGAAGCACCTGTCGTTTGTGGGGAGAACGATCCAGCCTGCTCACAGCTGATCTAAGAAGCACAGTGCTGTGTACTCAAGGAAACTGCACTTCATGTACAACTGCACAGTTAATCAGCAGTTTTTACAATAGTATGATTTAC
>NW_011192613.1:0-484 GCF_000146605.3 Meleagris gallopavo | reverse complement strand
ATCTCCTCTGTAAACAGAAAGAAACTGTCTTCTAAACACATACATTGAACCCTTCCTACAGCAGATAAGCCAGCAATTGTCTGTATTTATGGAGTACTGCATTGAGGCGGCATGTGAGGAGAGAAATATGACTGGGAAGATCGGGATGCAACAATTTTCCTGATATAGAAGCAGGGCAATTGCAGTGGGTATGCTGAAGCTATCTGAATAAATAAGCTGTGCCCTGGACTCTAGGACAGAAGCAAACCTGCGAACTAGAGTGGATGTTTCCTGAACACTGACCGTTAGTGTCAGAAGAACGGCCACAGAATAAAGGCCACATTGCCAGAGGAGGGGGGGGAAGCACCTGTCGTTTGTGGGGAGAACATCCAGCCTGCTCACAGCTGATCTAAGAAGCACAGTCCTGTGTACTCAAGGAAACTGCACTTCATGTACAACTGCACAGTTAATCAGCAGTTTTACAATAGTATGATTTCAAATTCTG
>NW_011192612.1:0-623 GCF_000146605.3 Meleagris gallopavo | reverse complement strand
ATTAATGTCTTCTGGAATTCCAAACGCTCAGAGTTACTCAGTAGTACGTCTTGCTGCAAACAGCTTTTCTTTTTTTTTCTCAGTCCTGCCTGAATTTTGCTTCTCCACCTCTGCAGACGACACCTCTATGGCTCTTCTCCGTAATCCTGTGTTGTTTGGTGTAAGGATGTAACTAATCCTTGTGACGTATAAAGATGCAGGCTTGTTCCTGACCTGAGCTTTGAATTTCAAAGGCAATAGTATGAGATAGAATTGTGCATGGAAATTGGAACTTGTTACATTGCAACACGGTCTGTAATTTCTGTCCCAGCATTCTGTAACTTGGACTATTTTTTTTTCTGTGGGCAAGGAGAAAGTGCGTAGAGTCCAAATCTGTTTCTAACTACCTAGGAATTAATTAGCTCAGCAATAAGGGCGTTGTGAGGTTAATGTTGCTGCTGTTCTGGAGTAATTCAGTCTTCACGTTTTGCTCAGTTTCTGTCCAAAGCTGAGATGACAACTGTGTCATCAGACGATCCACCATCTGATGATGTTATTACTGCTGATGAGCTAACAGCTACCCCAGAGCAGAGATCTTGCTGGCTTTCTCAAGCTGCCTTCAACATCCTTCTGTGATAAGAATA
>NW_011192611.1:0-362 GCF_000146605.3 Meleagris gallopavo | reverse complement strand
ATTTTTTTTTCTGTGGGCAAGGAGAAAGTGCGTAGAGTCCAAATCTGTTTCTAACTACCTAGGAATTAATTAGCTCAGCAATAAGGGCGTTGTGAGGTTAATGTTGCTGCTGTTCTGGAGTAATTCAGTCTTCACGTTTTGTCTCAGTTTCTGTCCAAAGACTGAGGTGACAACTGTGTCATCAGACGATCCACCATCTGATGATGTTATTACTGCTGATGAGCTAACAGCTACCCCAGAGCAGATATCTTGCTGGCTTTCTCAAGCTGCCTTCAACATCCTTCTGTGATAAGAATAAGCCTGGATATGTACCTGAAGAGGATGATGGTAAGGAGAGTCCAAGCTGATTTTTGTGTTGCTTT
>NW_011192610.1:0-555 GCF_000146605.3 Meleagris gallopavo | reverse complement strand
GATATGTACCTGAAGAGGATGATGGTAAGGAGAGTCCAAGCTGATTTTTGTGTTGCTTTTTGTGGAGAAAGGGTATCATGCCATCAGAACCAACGGACGCCGATATAGTTCAGACTGATGGGCAGTGATACTCCTGCCATCTTCCTTTTGGGCAAGGATCGTGTGTCTCCCTTCCCAAATCTCTCCTGTGGTGCTCTTAATAGAATTAGCAAGATGCTTGTTTTCACAAGACGTGAAACCTATGCCAGACCTCTGGGCTGAAAAGCTGTCAATATTGTATTAAAGCACCTGTATGCAAATAGGAAAGGGAAGCTTGCTTGCTGATGAGTAAAGCTCTTAACACACATGCAGAAGTTTTGTATGCCTGGTGGGATTCTGAGTCTGAAGGGCTTAACAGACTTAGACTTCTCTGGATTTGGAGCATCGCTGAGAACTTCCACTTGTTTCCTACATTTGAGACAAAGACTATGAAGACTACGAAACAGCTGTTAAGAAACTTAATGGAGGACTGTATTCCAGTGATCAGAAAGGGAAAAGAAAATTGCAAGGTATGTC
>NW_011192609.1:0-545 GCF_000146605.3 Meleagris gallopavo | reverse complement strand
TGATGGTAAGGAGAGTCCAAGCTGATTTTGTGTTGCTTTTTTGTGGAGAAAGGGTATCATGCCATCAGAACCAACGGACGCCGATATAGTTCAGACTGATGGGCAGTGATACTCCTGCCATCTTCCTTTTGGGCAAGGATCGTGTGTCTCCCTTCCCAAATCTCTCCTGTGGTGCTCTTAATAGAATTACCAAGATGCTTGTTTTCACAAGACGTGAAACCTATGCCAGACCTCTGGGCTGAAAAGCTGTCAATATTGTATTAAAGCACCTGTATGCAAATAGGAAAGGGAAGCTTGCTTGCTGATGAGTAAAGCTCTTAACACACATGCAGAAGTTTTGTATGCCTGGTGGGATTCTGAGTCGGAAGGGCTTAACAGACTTAGACTTCTCTGGATTTGGAGCATCGCTGAGAACTTCCACTTGTTTCCTACATTTGAGACAAAGCTATGAAGACTACGAAACAGCTGTTAAGAAACTTAATGGAGGACTGTATTCCAGTGATCAAAAGGGAAAGAAAATTGCAAGGTATGTCTGAAAACACAAT
>NW_011192608.1:0-479 GCF_000146605.3 Meleagris gallopavo | reverse complement strand
AAACAGCTGTTAAGAAACTTAATGGAGGACTGTATTCCAGTGATCAGAAAGGGAAAGAAATTGCAAGGTATGTCTGAAAACACAATGCTTCTGATATGCCCACACTTCAGCTTCAAGTCTAGAGGACACTTAGGCTCTGAGGTTAAGTGTCCTGAGACAGGTGGTTTTAGAAACACTGATGCTGCAGTCAGAAAAGCAGCTGCTGAGCAGTTTTAGCTTTGGTGAGTTGAATTGTTAGCATTATGTGCAACCTGAATGAGAAATGCATGTTTTAGAGCCTCTAAACAAGAGCATCAGAGTGTTGTCCTAGTTGGAGACTTTCTGCCATTCTGAATGTGGAGAGCTTTGCTCCACAAGATGCATGGAAAGGCTTGGGGGGGAGGGGTGGAAGAATGGTTGACAGCTGTGAATGTTGCTACTTCTGCAGATAGTTTTTGTACATTACGAGTTTAGCAGTTAATCAATAGCTTAAAAACCAA
>NW_011192607.1:0-444 GCF_000146605.3 Meleagris gallopavo | reverse complement strand
AAATTGCAAGGTATGTCTGAAAGCACAATGCTTCTGATATGCCCACACTTCAGCTTCAAGTCTAGAGGACACTTAGGCTCTGAGGTTAAGTGTCCTGAGACAGGTGGTTTTAGAAACACTGATGCTGCAGTCAGAAAAGCAGCTGCTGAGCAGTTTTAGCATTGATGAGTTGAATTGTTAGCATTATGTGCAACCTGAATGAGAAATGCGTGTTTTAGAGCCTCTAAACAAGAGCATCAGAGTGTTGTCCTAGTTGGAGACTTTCTGCCATTCTGAATGTGGAGAGCTTTGCTCCACAAGATGCATGGAAAGGCTTGGGGGGAGGGGTGGAAGAATGGTTGACAGCTGTGAATGTTTGCTACTTCTGCAGATAGTTTTTGTACATTACGAGTTTTAGCAGTTAATCAATAGCTTAAAAACCAAAGTGCACTGTTTTAAAATACA
>NW_011192606.1:0-594 GCF_000146605.3 Meleagris gallopavo | reverse complement strand
GAAGACTGGGCTGAAGAACTTGCTGAGTATCGCAGCCTTTACGGTGTTGGTTGAAGACTTTTCACCATTCTCATTTATCAGCGGTAGGACATTCTACTTCAGCTGCGTCTTCTGACCGAGGAACATCTAGTACCTCGTCTCTTTATTTATCACAGCCCTCAAGCAGTTCAGTTCCACCTGAGCCCTGGCAGTCATGATTGCATCTCTGTACATCTGGACAGCAGGCCTGTAGACTTCCTAGGCCACCCATCTCAGCTTCCACTGGCTATACCTTTCCTCATTATCCCCCAGTTTGACCATCCAGACCTTGCCCAGCCATACTGGTTTCCTGCCTTCTCTGCTTCATTTCTTACCCTGTGGGAGGGAGAGCTCTTCTGCTCTCAGAAAGGTGTCCTTCAAGGACTGCCTGCTCTGGTCAGTTCCTGTGTCCCTAAGTACACAGTCTCCCAGAATACCTCAATTAACACAGGATGCAGACGGGGAATAGGTGAGGCAACATCAATAATCTAACTTATTCGCTAGGAGGATTTTGACATAATCAAGAGAAGGGTGAACGGTGACAATGTGATTCTGTAAGATGCATCACAACAGATC
>NW_011192605.1:0-559 GCF_000146605.3 Meleagris gallopavo | reverse complement strand
CATGGATAGTCCATTCTTGGTGGCCCACTGTGCAATCCACAGAGTCGAGCCCTCGGTACACAGCCCAACTATCCGTACAGGTGTTCAGGATACCATCACCGGGTTCCTTAGTTATAACCATCCACACGGCTCGCAGTTCTGCCCATTGGCTGAAGGTGGGTCAGATCTTTTACCCACCCCTGAATCGGCAGAGTGGTCTTGACTATAACTTCAGCCGTTTGAGTTATTGGCTCTATTGCCTGCAATGCCGAATAGACAGGCAATAACTGTCTTTCAATCCTACTGTATCTTTCTTCTGCTCCATGCCAGATCTGAGCCCAGAAACCAATGGGGGTCCAAACAGAACTCTGGCGTTGCCACAGGCCCCAACCAAAGCCATCTTGAGTGACGCAAACATCCAACTCGGCTGGGAGGGTAGGATCAAATACACCCAATGCCTGGGCTTGTTGAACTGCCAGTTTTACTTGTTGGAAAGTGTCCTGTTCTGTTTTCCCCCAATCCCAAAGCTGCCCCTTTCTTGTGAGTCTGTACAGTGGCCTTAGCAGCTGCGCTAGGTGAG
>NW_011192604.1:0-760 GCF_000146605.3 Meleagris gallopavo | reverse complement strand
TTTTACCACCCTGAATCGGCAGAGTGGTCTTTGACTATAACTTTCAGCCGTTTTGAGTTATTGGCTCTATTGCCTGCAATGCCGAATAGACAGCCAATAACTGTTTTTCAATCCTACTGTATCTTTCTTCTGCTCCATGCCAGATCTGAGCCCAGAAACCAATGGGGGTCCAAACAGAACTCTGGCGTTGCCACAGGCCCAACCAAAGCCATCTTGAGTGACGCAAACATCCAACTCGGCTGGGAGGGTACGATCAAATACACCCAATGCCTGGGCTTGTTGAACTGCCAGTTTTACTTGTTGGAAAGTGTCCTGTTCTGTTTTCCCCCAATCCCAAAGCTGCCCCTTTCTTGTGAGTCTGTACAGTGGCCTTAGCAGCTGCGCTAGGTGAGCTATAAAAGAACGCCAATAACCCAATACACCTAGAAACTCTTGCAGCTGCTTCGATAATGTAGGGACTGGGAACGCCTGAACCTTATCGATGACAGCACTGGGCAGTACTTTGGTCTTTCCTGACCAAACCACCCCCAGGAATTTCACGGGCAGGTTCACCCCACTGGCCACCAGTTGCCTCCAGTTGCCCATCAGTTCCTACAAGTTGCCACCACTTCACCCCATTGGTCACCAGTTCACCCCAGTTGCCCACCAGTTCAACCCATTGGCCACCACTTCAACCCATTGGCCACCAGTTGCCTCCAGTTGCCCACCAGTTCCCACCAAATTGGCCCCCCAGTTGGCCACCACTTCAACCCATTGGCCA
>NW_011192603.1:0-509 GCF_000146605.3 Meleagris gallopavo | reverse complement strand
CGCAGGACAGAGCAACTCTCATGAAACATCCTCCCAGTCGGAGTGGCACAGGACGCAGTTAAAGCAGGGGATTCCTTCAGGACACCGTTCTCTCCCTTCCGCACAGGAGCGCCTTGGAAACAGTTCCCGGGTACGTGCAGGGGCACCACGATCGTACAAAACTTACACCGTGTGCAGCTGCCCAGAGGAACGCCCTCCTGGAGCTCACCCCTAAACTCAACGCACGGTGCCCGCTGGCTCTGCAGAAGGCACCGGGAGCAGCTCAGGGCTGCAGTGGCCGGCAAAGACAGCTGTGCAAGGCAGAGCACTGCACTCAGCGCACAGCCTGACCCGTACCTTCCCTTCTCTGCCACAAAGGAAGCAGGAAGTCACACGTCACCCGGAAAGAAATTAAAACCTGAATGAAAACTAACACCTCTCAGGGACTTAGCTGTGGGATTGCCCCGAGTCGCAGTGAGCGGATTAAACCTGGGCTTCGGTAAGCCACTGCCTGGAGACACGGCTGTCAT
>NW_011192602.1:0-513 GCF_000146605.3 Meleagris gallopavo | reverse complement strand
ATTTCCTGCAGCTTTCTCTGCAGATGTGCTCCTCAGCCTGAAATCTTCCTCATTTGTCCTCAGCTCCTCACTGTGGCCTGTGCTCTCTGTTGCAGACCGAGACCAAGGGGAAGCCCGTGCTGGTCCGTGACGAGTCATCTGTCAATACTCCAGCTATTGCTGCTGCCCATGCCATTAAAAGATATGTTGCCCAGGCACCGGATGAACTCTCCTTTGAGGTAAGCAGTTCAAGGCGTTCCTTGATGCCATGTACAGAAGAGCATCAGGTGTGAAGGTATCAGCAATATTGTCTGACACTTTCAGAATGTTTGGTGAGTCATTTGAGCTGTGCTTCCTCTCAGCCGTGCTGAAGCTGGGATTGACATTGCAATCTCTTGCAGGTGGGAGACATCGTTTGTGTTATTGATATGCCACCAAAGGAGCTGACCCCCTGGTGGAGAGGCAAGCATGGCTTCCAGGTAGGCACCAGCTTCAGACTTGAGCATGCCACTTCAGTAAAGGCAGGAATCTCAG
>NW_011192601.1:0-639 GCF_000146605.3 Meleagris gallopavo | reverse complement strand
TATGCCAGCAAAGGAGCTGACCCCCTGGTGGAGAGGCAAGCATGGCTTCCAGGTAGGCACCAGCTTCAGACTTGAGCTTGCCACTTCAGTAAAGGCAGGAATCTCAGCTTAGAGCTGCTCTGCCTGCACAGGATGGCTTCTGCACGTCAAAGGTTTCCCTGTGTCAGTGCCAGAGGACCTTGCCTTAGGCTGCAAATGTTGAAAGATTATTATTACCTTTATGCAGGCCATTGTCTGCTGGGTAGTCTTACGGAGCGCCAGGCAAGCATGTTCCAAGGAAAATGTTATGTTGTCTTTTGGTTTAACAGTTCAGACGTGGGAAATGCTGCATGCAATAGTTGGCCTCTCTTTCTGTTCTTGTTACAGGTTGGGTTTTTCCCTGGCGAGTGTGTGGAACTGATTACTAACAAAGTTCCTGAGGCTCTCGTCAACTCAGTGCCAAAGCCAGGTACGGATGTTACATTTGATGGTGCAGGGAAGCAAAGGGGAGTCTTTTTTGGGGTGTGTTCTGTGTGTAATACCTCCCTTATCCATCCCACTTTATCCTCTGTGTTGATGATCCTTCGTGCATACCACGGGGTGTATGGCTGGTGTTTTGTAGGCAGTGAGAATGAGGGAGGGCAAAGGCAGTTCTCCTGC
>NW_011192600.1:0-589 GCF_000146605.3 Meleagris gallopavo | reverse complement strand
TTTCCCTTCCCCCCTTCCACAATGCCATTCCATCAAATCCCAGGCTCCTCCCCTACAATGAGCTGCAATTAATCCATGTCACAGAAACCAGTTGCCAATGCAAGGCTTGTGCTGTCAGCTCGCAGCCACCAACAATCCCTCCAACACAGCATTTCTACTGCCAAACCTGACTAATTTCTCACCTGCAGTGCACTTACGGAAGGTATTACTGGTCTCATTGCTGCTGGGAGAGCGGCAAAGGAACCCAGATCTGCCTGACAGCTCTGCATCGCTCACAGCAACGCTGCATGAGCAAACAAAAAGCTCTCAGCCGCAGAGATTGAGAAACATGCTTCACTCCTGCCTTGCACAACTAAGGACGAAGCACCTCCACACTGTTTGGCCTCGCCAAGGGATGCACACAGCTCTCAGTACCACCACTGACACACACACTCAGCTCACCCTACAACTGACAACTGCCACTGACTGATGCTCAAAGCCAGAGACCCTCAGGGGCCTCCTCAGACCCAGCCCACAAACTCCAAAGCAGAATCCTTCACCCCAAACGGCAATTGGATACAAAGGCAACACAGACACGGTCTCTAGTTAC
>NW_011192599.1:0-514 GCF_000146605.3 Meleagris gallopavo | reverse complement strand
CCAGACAAGTGAATCGCTTCCACCTGTTCTCCACAGTAGAACCAGGTCTCATGAAGATCAAAGACCAGTCGGCCTGGGGGCGGACCCTGCCGGGCCTATACTGGCTGGTTGGGTGAGCCCTGCCAGGCCTGATCTTCTTCGCCCTCTGCCTGAGAAGTTGGAGCGATCCAAAGCCAGATGTGGCAGCCTGGATGCTCTGCCTTGGGGCTGCGTGGAGCGGCTGCACTCAGCCCTCGAGGGAGATTCTGAGTCTTTGGAAAAGCTGGCCGACTGGCTGGGGAACCCTTACAAGGCCCGAAGCCTCCTGGCCGGCCAGTTGGGCCAGGCCGAAAGCCGGCTGGCCGGTTCGAGGGGAGCCCTGCCAGGCGAAAGGTGGCCGGCCTGGGAGCCCCAGCCAGGCCAACAGCCAGCCAACCAGGGGGAACTACCAGGAAAAAGCCATGCAGAGACCCTGCTGGCCGAGTAGCTGGCTGGCCAGCTGGCCGAGGAAGCCCTGCCAGGCGAGAAGACTCCC
>NW_011192598.1:0-473 GCF_000146605.3 Meleagris gallopavo | reverse complement strand
ACGCTCCAGGTCTTCCAGATGAGGTTGAAGACCTTTGGCCTCTGGGATGGCAGAACGGAGCGGACTGGAACTATTGCTGAGATTCCTGTTTGCTCGGGCAAGAATCTCTCTCGTTGCCTCTCCCAGCTCCACTCTCCCTTCATCTCCAGCTGGAACTCCCTCCCAGTCGGTGTCAGGATGAGCTCGCTCTGCTGCTCTCTCTCCTCTCTTGCACACACTGTGAAAAGGAGTTTCAGAAAGCACTACTCACTGACAGGAAATAAGGGCAAGCAAACTTAGAAGACCTTGCCACACAAATCCTGACAGTGTACTGCCAGCAGCTGATTTGGCTGCCCAGGACCCCGGCACCACAAATGCTTCATTGCCAAACGCAGCAATGAAGCCTTTGGGGGAAAAAGACAACTCACAGACATTCCTTCCACGTCCATGACGCAGCAACGCAGGCCAGCACCAGCGCAGACAGCAGCACAGCT
>NW_011192597.1:0-492 GCF_000146605.3 Meleagris gallopavo | reverse complement strand
GCCTCTGGGATGGCAGAACGGAGCGGACTGGAACTATTGCTGAGATTCCTGTTTGCTCGGGCAAGAATCTCTCTCGTTGCCTCTCCCAGCTCCACTCTCCCTTCATCTCCAGCTGGAACTCCCTCCCAGTCGGTGTCAGGATGAGCTCGCTCTGCCACTCTCTCTCCTCTCTTGCACACACTGTGAAAAGGAGTTTCAGAAAGCACTACTCACTGACAGGAAATAAGGGCAAGCAAACTTAGAAGACCTTGCCACACAAATCCTGACAGTGTACTGCCAGCAGCTGATTTGGCTGCCCAGGACCCCCGGCACCACAAGTGCTTCATTGCCAAACGCAGCAATGAAGCCTTTGGGGGAAAAAGACAACTCACAGACATTCCTTCCACGTCCATGACGCAGCAACGCAGGCCAGCACCAGCGCAGACAGCAGCACAGCTGAGAACAGTACCATCACTGCCACGTGGCGCTTCCGCACACATCTGCCAACAGCAG
>NW_011192596.1:0-476 GCF_000146605.3 Meleagris gallopavo | reverse complement strand
CCCTTCATCTCCAGCTGGAACTCCCTCCCAGTCGGTGTCAGGATGAGCTCGCTCTGCCGCTCTCTCTCCTCTCTTGCACACACTGTGAAAAGGAGTTTCAGAAAGCACTACTCACTGACAGGAAATAAGGGCAAGCAAACTTAGAAGACCTTGCCACACAAATCCTGACAGTGTACTGCCAGCAGCTGATTTGGCTGCCCAGGACCCCCGGCACCACAAGTGCTTCATTGCCAAACGCAGCAATGAAGCGCTTGGGGGGAAAAAAGACAACTCACAGACATTCCTTCCACGTCCATGACGCAGCAACGCAGGCCAGCACCAGCGCAGCAGCAGCACAGCTGAGAACAGTACCATCACTGCCACGTGGCGCTTCCGCACACATCTGCCAACAGCAGCCTGGGTGCTTTTCCCTGCATTCATCCCCTGGAAGAAATGACAACGTCCCACGTTACCTTCACCTCATCGCCCTCGGGTGC
>NW_011192595.1:0-498 GCF_000146605.3 Meleagris gallopavo | reverse complement strand
AGGCCGAAGAGGGGCTTTGCAGTAGAGTGCTGTGAAGGGCTGAAGGCTGCTCGCCTATCCTGGTGCAACAGCTCTGTCTTTTCGCTTGAGTCAGCGTGCAGCGTGGCTTGGGTGCCTCTAGAAGGGGCAGCCCGTCTCCATGATTTGCCTCGTGCCTGCAAGGCTGTTGTAAAAACTGTTCCACAATACTGTAGAGGCTGCTCTGCTTAGCATTGCCTCTTTCCTGAGCGTTAATCAGAGAGGAGACAAAAACCAAGATTGTGCATGTTTACACAGGTCCGAGCTGGCTGGATCCTGACATTCAGGGACTCTTGTTTCTGTTCTGAGAGGACAGAAAGTTCTCTCTTGCAAAGAGCTTACTGCCAGAATGAAAAGAGTCCATTACTAAACGGCTCCTCAAGATCTCTGCCCTTCATGCGGTGGTTTTCCAATTGCTCATAGCGACCTCAGTTATGTTGTGGTCACTGATCCATCTTTCCTTCCTTCCCCTCCCGTTTT
>NW_011192594.1:0-491 GCF_000146605.3 Meleagris gallopavo | reverse complement strand
ATTTGCCTCGTGCCTGCAAGGCTGTTGTAAAACTGTTCCACAATACTGTAGAGGCTGCTCTGCTTAGCATTGCCTCTTTCCTGAGCGTTAATCAGAGAGGAGACAAAAACCAAGATTGTGCATGTTTACACAGGTCCGAGCTGGCTGGATCCTGACATTCAGGGACTCTTGTTTCTGTTCTGAGAGGACAGAAAGTTCTCTCTTGCAAAGAGCTTACTGCCAGAATGAAAAGAGTCCATTACTAAACGGCTCCTCAAGATCTCTGCCCTTCATGCGGTGGTTTTCCAATTGCTCATAGCGACCTCAGTTATGTTGTGGTCACTGATCCATCTTTCCTTCCTTCCCCTCCCGTTTTTCTCCTCCCCCATAGCTGCCAGGCCTGCTGGAAGTCCTGGTGGAGTATTTCCGGCGCTGCCTGATTGAGGTCTTTGGAATCCTGGAGGAATACGAGGTGGGAGACCCAGGGCAAAGAGCACTCTGTGGGTTGGAGA
>NW_011192593.1:0-962 GCF_000146605.3 Meleagris gallopavo | reverse complement strand
TCCACATTCACTGTATCTTCAGTTCCCTTTGATAAGGAGGCAAGATTCAGGATAGAATCAATGACTATAGTTAAATTGTCTTTTTCAATTAATATGGCTTCATATTTCAGTATCCTGGAGTCTGTTAGCCACCTTCCTGCCTTCTGAGTAAGGATATTCCTTACTTGGTGTGGGGTAACAGCAATCAAATCACCCTCCAAAGGTTAATTTCCTGCTCTCTTTCACCAGTAAGGCAGCTGCTGCTACTGCCTGAACACACTCTAGCAAGCCCTGAGATAAAAGGTCTAGTAATTTAGACAGGTATGCTGTGGGTTTTCTTTTATCTTTCCATTTCAGGGTTAAGACTCCCAAAGCAGCACCATCACTTACAGTTACAAAAAGTTTACCTTTAGAGATTAGATGTCCTAAGTATTTAACTTCTTTTTCCATATACTGTATTTTACTTTTGGACACGCTTAGTCATGCTTCCTAAGAAATTTAAGAATTCATTTGTAGCCTCTTTTACCTTTGATTTTTCTATATATGTTAATATATTGTATATATATAAGATATTAACAAGTCATCTACGTATTGTAAAAATACCACCCCTTCTTGAGCCTAAAACTCTAAAATTCTATTCTAAAATTTTCTCCAATGTGTCCAAACAAATTAGATGATTCAGTAAATACCTTAGGGCAAAACAGTCCATCTGTATTGTTGTTTATGACCTGATTCTGGGTCCTCCCATTTGAATGCAAAAATATCTCTACTATCTGGGTCCAAGGGGCAAGCCCAACATGCATAATTTAAATCTGCAACACTAAACCATTTAGGTTCAAACGGGATTTTGCTCAACAGGGTATCAGGGTTAGAAACCAGAGTGGCACTTTCTTACTATTTCATTAACTTTTCTCAAATTCTGTTTTAGTTGGTATGTCCCATTTGTTTTTTGTACTGGTAGAATTGGAGTGTTTTATAGTGAT
>NW_011192592.1:2629-3139 GCF_000146605.3 Meleagris gallopavo | reverse complement strand
TAAGAATTTCTGTTCTAAAAGCAAGCTAGAAAAGGAGTCTAGAAATACTTAGGATTAGAGGAATGTGGAATTGTCAATTATTTTCCTTGAGTTCTTATATTCAAGTTTATTTAAATATGAGGTTGACATAATCTCTGTTTATGCTTGTGTGTGTCTAGCGGTATATTTGGAGATGCTCAGGTAACAGAAAATGGTGGGCCAGTAGCTCAGTCACTCTCTTATAGCAAGAAAGGATTTAAAACATCCCTCTAACATTATCGAAATAGTTGCTAGTCGAAAATGGATTTTTTGGCTCCCAGTCCTGTCAAGTATTCGTTTCAGTATGTGTATCTATGTGAATATAGAGATAGTAGCAGATACTTTTGTCTCGGTTCAGGATCAAGGACTGTATGTCCATAAGGCTTCCAAAAGTTGAGGCAAGTGCTTCCTTCCCTGTCTGGCACCTCATGCCTGCTCTTCCTCAGGTGTGCAGCACCACTCCACACTCACAGCAGGAGCGTACACGTGGTG
>NW_011192592.1:0-755 GCF_000146605.3 Meleagris gallopavo | reverse complement strand
AATAATCTTACAAAATGGACATCCTGAGTAGCAGAAGCGTATCTCAGCTCCCCTTTCTTTCATCCACGTATTGCCTACAGGATTCCCAGGGCTGGTATTTCAGGCTGGTATTTCAGGCACTTGGAAGGAGATAAAACACTTCTCACAAGTTCTTGCCAGTGTTGCATTTTTCTAGGCAGAAACCTGCATTAAAATTCTCTGGATGCTCTGAGACTGTACTGCATCAATGATACGTATAAGAGTTAGAAAAATGTCAGCAGATTTATAAATCCAGGAAATCCAGGCTTTTACCACAATCTTTTTTCAAGATTTTATTTTATTTTTTCTCTGTTTAACCGTGGGTGTTTGATAGATTATTTTTTTAAAATAAGTTTCAGTGGACAAAGGTACGAGTGGCAGATCATGTCCTGATTGTGAACAGCTATGAGAGGTGATGAGTACTTCACATTACTCTACCAAATCTGGGATTTTTCTCTGCCATTCCTGTGTCTCGCTTCAGTGCTGCTTTAGTTTTTCCATTTTGAGCTTCTGAGAGTGGTCAGCAGTCGCGTAAATAAAAATGCTTGAGGTATGATTCAGTGAGCCATCACCAACAAATGGCATCAAACCATGCTTTTTCCTGGCAATGGACACCTCAGTCTTGATCTTTCTGTCCATCCCACGGGCTCTCTGGCCCCATGCCTTCCTGCAGTGCAGCAGTGATGCTCTTCTGGCCAGCAGACACTCATTTCACCGCGTTGTTCATCTCCCCAAGC
>NW_011192591.1:0-530 GCF_000146605.3 Meleagris gallopavo | reverse complement strand
CCACAGTTAAACAGAGAAAGAATAAAATAAAATCTTGAAAAAAGATTGTGGTAAAAGCCTGAATTTCCTGGATTTATAAATCTGCTGACATTTTTCTAACTCTTATACGTATCATTGATGCAGTACAGTCTCAGAGCATCCAGAGAATTTTAATGCAGGTTTCTGCCTAGAAAAATGCAACACTGGCAAGAACTTGTGAGAAGTGTTTTATCTCCTTCCAAGTGCCTGAAATACCAGCCTGAAATACCAGCCCTGGGAATCCTGTAGGCAATACGTGGATGAAGAAAGGGGAGCTGAGATACGCTTCTGCTACTCAGGATGTCCATTTTCTAAGATTATTTCTTCCTAGGTTATAAAATACAGTTCTCCCTAGGCCGCTCTGCCAGATTAATTCACTTATCAGCTCTGAATCAGGGAGGAACAACCAATTTCCCAGCCAAATATTTTCCTTAGGCTGCTCCCCACACTTTGCTGCATCTGGGTGGGAAAGGGAACCTCCTAGAAAGGAAAACAAGGGCCTGCTCTGTTCC
>NW_011192590.1:0-464 GCF_000146605.3 Meleagris gallopavo | reverse complement strand
ACTTGGTGAAGACGAGAACACCACTTTGTCTTTGGGTGACAAAATCCAGGCAGATGGGGAAACAATGCTCCTGCATGTTTGTGACGCCAGATCGGATTCTGTCGCTACTATGACTTTCACGGCCATCTCGATGCCCGTACCAAGAAAAGAAAGCTTTTAGGGCAGCTTTTCAGTGACACCAATAGAGTCGCAAGGATTCTCTCTCTCTTGAAAAAGCAGGAGAGCTCATCTGCAGCTCACTCTGCTGGATCAAGTCAGGGAACAAAGACCAATCAGAGCTTCATACTCTACCTCCATCCGTGCCGGATCAGGCCCACGGCTGATCTCACTGCACGCGATGCCCATCACAGCAGGCACAACCAGCTGGAACTGAAAAGAAACGCACTTATATTTTCTCTGTTCACACTCCACAGCACTGAGAGACTTCTTCAGAACTACCCTTGGCTACCCTCTGGCATAGGCAG
>NW_011192589.1:0-511 GCF_000146605.3 Meleagris gallopavo | reverse complement strand
TGACAAAATCCAGGCAGATGGGGAAACAATGCTCCTGCATGTTTGTGACGCCAGATCGGATTCTGTCGCTACTATGACTTTCACGGCCATCTCGATGCCCGTACCAAGAAAAGAAAGCTTTTAGGGCAGCTTTTCAGTGACACCAATAGAGTCGCAAGGATTCTCTCTCTCTTGAAAAGCAGGAGAGCTCATCTGCAGCTCACTCTGCTGGATCAAGTCAGGGAACAAAGACCAATCAGAGCTTCATACTCTACCTCCATCCGTGCCGGGTCAGGCCCACGGCTGATCTCACTGCACGCGATGCCCATCACAGCAGGCACAACCAGCTGGAACTGAAAAGAAACGCACTTATATTTTCTCTGTTCACACTCCACAGCACTGAGAGACTTCTTCAGAACTACCCTTGGCTACCCTCTGGCATAGGCAGGTGTTCTAGAAGCAACCAGTTTGTTCAGTCAGTTCAAATGTGACAGCCTATTAGGCAGCATTTTACCAAGTGCTGTCCCTCTGC
>NW_011192588.1:0-631 GCF_000146605.3 Meleagris gallopavo | reverse complement strand
CTACTATGACTTTCACGGCCATCTCGATGCCGTACCAAGAAAGAAAGCTTTAGGCAGCTTTTCAGTGACACCAATAGAGTCGCAAGGATTCTCTCTCTCTTGAAAAGCAGGAGAGCTCATCTGCAGCTCACTCTGCTGGATCAAGTCAGGGAACAAAGACCAATCAGAGCTTCATACTCTACCTCCATCCGTGCCGGGTCAGGCCCACGGCTGATCTCACTGCACGCGATGCCCATCACAGCAGGCACAACCAGCTGGAACTGAAAAGAAACGCACTTATATTTTCTCTGTTCACACTCCACAGCACTGAGAGACTTCTTCAGAACTACCCTTGGCTACCCTCTGGCAAAGGCAGGTGTTCTAGAAGCAACCAGTTTGTTCAGTCAGTTCAAATGTGACAGCCTATTAGGCAGCATTTTACCAAGTGCTGTCCCTCTGCTAGCAGATGGGGACTCTGGCACAAAGCAGCATTGCTGGAGGTGGATCTGCTCCCCAGCCCCGGCTGCCAGCAGCCTCACCACTGGCACCCGCCGCAGCCCTGCACGTGGATTTCCTCTGCTTGCATCTCTGCTGTGCTCCCTACTGCTGTCGGGCACACTCACAGCCGAAGCACGCATGCTTGTGGCCCTGG
>NW_011192587.1:0-543 GCF_000146605.3 Meleagris gallopavo | reverse complement strand
TATTTTCTCTGTTCACACTCCACAGCACTGAGAGACTTCTTCAGAACTACCCTTGGCTACCCTCTGGCATAGGCAGGTGTTCTAGAAGCAACCAGTTTGTCAGTCAGTTCAAATGTGACAGCCTATTAGGCAGCATTTTACCAAGTGCTGTCCCTCTGCTAGCAGATGGGGACTCTGGCACAAAGCAGCATTGCTGGAGGTGGATCTGCTCCCCAGCCCCGGCTGCCAGCAGCCTCACCACCGGCACCCGCCGCAGCCCTGCACGTGGATTTCCTCTGCTTGCATCTCTGCTGTGCTCCCTACTGCTGTCGGGCACACTCACAGCCGAAGCACGCATGCTTGTGGCCCTGGATCACGTCGTGCAGCTCTGCACAAGCTGGGGCTAGGACTCTTTGCCTAAGGGACTGGTTTCCCTAAGGCTGGCTGGTCACAGCACCACAGACAGCATCCTTCTGAGGGCTGAGCTGGAGGGCAAGTGCAAAAAACCCACACGGGACCGGTGTCCCATCAAAGCTGGATGAGGCTGTGTTACTAAACACGGTG
>NW_011192586.1:0-456 GCF_000146605.3 Meleagris gallopavo | reverse complement strand
GGCAGCATTATACCAAGTGCTGTCCCTCTGCTAGCAGATGGGGACTCTGGCACAAAGCAGCATTGCTGGAGGTGGATCTGCTCCCCAGCCCCGGCTGCCAGCAGCCTCACCACTGGCACCCGCCGCAGCCCTGCACGTGGATTTCCTCTGCTTGCATCTCTGCTGTGCTCCCTACTGCTGTCGGGCACACTCACAGCCGAAGCACGCATGCTTGTGGCCCTGGATCACGTCGTGCAGCTCTGCACAAGCTTGGGCTAGGACTCTTTGCCTAAGGGACTGGTTTCCCTAAGGCTGGCTGGTCACAGCACCACAGACAGCATCCTTCCGAGGGCTGAGCTGGAGGGCAAGTGCAAAAAACCCACACGGGACCGGTGTCCCATCAAAGCTGGATGAGGCTGTGTTACTAAACACGGTGCGACAATGGCTGCTAAAGCATGTGGGGGACAAAGCGTGGCA
>NW_011192585.1:0-626 GCF_000146605.3 Meleagris gallopavo | reverse complement strand
AGAAAGGGTAAACCTATTTGGGCTGCTGACCTGTGGAAAGATATTGCTGCCCGAATAAAGAATATGGTTATAAAGGTGCGTCACGTAGATGCCCATGTGCCCAAGAATAGGGCTACTGAAGAGCAGCAAAATAACCATCAGGTAGACAGAGCTGCCAGAATTGAGGTGGCCCAAATAGATCTGGACTGGCAGAACAAGGGTGAATTATTTCTAGCCCGATGGGCCCATGAGACCTCAGGCCATCAAGGGAGAGATGCGACATATAAGTGGGCTAGAGACCGAGGGGTGGATTTAACTATGGATGCTATTGCGCAAATCATTCATGACTGTGACACGCGTGCCACAATTAAACAAGCCAAGAGAATGAAACCTCTCTGGGAGGAAGGGCGGTGGGAAAAGTACAAATATGGGGAGGCATGGCAGGTTGATTCTATCACCTTGCCACGATCTCGTAATGGTAAGCGTTATGTGCTCACCATGGTGGAGGCAACAACTGGGTGGCTTGAAACCTATGCAGTACCCCACGCTACCGCCCGAAATACCATATTAGGTCTTGAGACACAAGTCCTGTGGCGACATGGTACCCCAGAAAGAATTGAGTCAGATAATGGGACTCATTTTAAAAA
>NW_011192584.1:0-614 GCF_000146605.3 Meleagris gallopavo | reverse complement strand
GCTATTGCGCAAATCATTCATGACTGTGACACGCGTGCCACAATTAAACAAGCCAAGAGAATGAAACCTCTCTGGGAGGAAGGGCGGTGGGAAAAGTACAAATATGGGGAGGCATGGCAGGTTGATTCTATCACCTTGCCACGAACTCGTAATGGTAAGCGTTATGTGCTCACCATGGTGGAGGCAACAACTGGGTGGCTTGAAACCTATGCAGTACCCCACGCTACCGCCCGAAATACCATATTAGGTCTTGAGACACAAGTCCTGTGGCGACATGGTACCCCAGAAAGAATTGAGTCAGATAATGGGACTCATTTTAAAAATTCTCTTGCAGATACCTGGGCTAAAGGTCATGGTATTGAGTGGATTTACCATATTCCCTACCATGCACCAGCCTCAGGTAAGATTGAATGATACAATGGGTTGTTAAAAACTATGCTGAAAGCAATGGGAGGCAGTACATTTAAGCACTGGGAGAAGCATTTGGCAGAAGCCACCTGGTTAGTCAATACCAGAGGATCAATCAATCGTGGTGGTCCAACCCAGTCCAGCTCCCTACATACCGTAGAGGGAGATAAAGTCCCTGTTATACATGTAAAGAATATGTTGGGAAA
>NW_011192583.1:0-590 GCF_000146605.3 Meleagris gallopavo | reverse complement strand
TGGCTTGAAACCTATGCAGTACCCCACGCTACTGCCCGAAATACCATATTAGGTCTTGAGACACAAGTCCTGTGGCGACATGGTACCCCAGAAAGAATTGAGTCAGATAATGGGACTCATTTTTAAAAATTCTCTTGCAGATACCTGGGCTAAAGGTCATGGTATTGAGTGGATTTACCATATTCCCTACCATGCACCAGCCTCAGGTAAGATTGAACGATACAATGGGTTGTTAAAAACTATGCTGAAAGCAATGGGAGGCAGTACATTTAAGCACTGGGAGAAGCATTTGGCAGAAGCCACCTGGTTAGTCAATACCAGAGGATCTATCAATCGTGGTGGTCCAACCCAGTCCAGCTCCCTACATACCGTAGAGGGAGATAAAGTCCCTGTTATACATGTAAAGAATATGTTGGGAAAGGCAGTTTGGGTTATTCCAGCCTCTGAGAAGGACAAACCTCTTCGTGGAACTGTTTTTGCCCAAGGACCTGGGTCCACTTGGTGGGTGATGCAGGAAAACGGGGATGTTCAATGTGTACCGCAAGGGAACTTGATGTTGAGGGAGTGCAGTCAGTAATTCCTTGTGCGTG
>NW_011192582.1:0-769 GCF_000146605.3 Meleagris gallopavo | reverse complement strand
CTGGGCTAAAGGTCATGGTATTGAGTGGATTTACCATATCCCTACCATGCACCAGCCTCAGGTAAGATTGAACGATACAATAGGGTTGTTAAAAACTATGCTGAAAGCAATGGGAGGCAGTACATTTAAGCACTGGGAGAAGCATTTGGCAGAAGCCACCTGGTTAGTCAATACCAGAGGATCTATCAATCGTGGTGGTCCAACCCAGTCCAGCTCCCTACATACCGTAGAGGGAGATAAAGTCCCTGTTATACATGTAAAGAATATGTTGGGAAAGGCAGTTTGGGTTATTCCAGCCTCTGAGAAGGACAAAACTCTTCGTGGAACTGTTTTTGCCCAGGGACCTGGGTCCACTTGGTGGGTGATGCAGGAAAACGGGGATGTTCAAAGTGTACCACAAGGGAACTTGATGTTGAGGGAGTGCAGGAGTCAGTAATTCCTTGTGCGTGTGTTTATATTTTGTTTGTATATATTAAGCATGATGTAGTGATGTGGAATAAGGGGTGGAATGTCATGGTTTCATGATTTTCATTATCAGTATTCCACATCATAACATCATGCAATGCACTGGGGGTTTGACTGCTGATGCTCAAGTTCCGGGTGCCTGTCCAGAGGAGAAGAAGAGCTATGTTTCCCCAGGGGGCTTTGCGGTCAGCGAGGAGATATAACTCCCGGCAAGGTCACCTGATGCTCGCTTCTCTGCCTGCGCTTCTCTGCCTGCGCTTCTCATCTCAGCGTTGCTGTAAGGCCGATCCCACCATCAATTTCA
>NW_011192581.1:0-485 GCF_000146605.3 Meleagris gallopavo | reverse complement strand
CCAATCCACCATCAATTTCACATTCTCTCTCCTTATAAAATTCTGTTGATACCATATTTAGGAAATCACTTAGTATTACCTCAGATTGTTGACACTGTTTTCAATTATTTCGGGGTCCCCTATTTTCTTTATATCTAGGGGCGAGAATCCGCGGATCCCTCCGCCCTTCTAGTCACGGAACCGGGCCGAACCAGCCCATAAACCATTGACACATCGAAAGATGCGCAGTCAGCGGGCGAAGAGAGGAGATCCCCATCCCTCTGCTCTGCGCTGGTCAGGCCTCACCTGCAGTGCTGCGTCCAGATGTGGAGTCCTCAGTGCAGGGAGACATGGAGCTGTGCGAGTGCATCCAGAGTACAGCCACAAACACGAACCCAAGGATGGAACCCCTCTCCTGTAAGCAAGAAGAGCTGGGCTGTTCAGCCTCCTGGAGAAGTGAAGGCTCCAAGGGAACCTGGTAACAGCCTTTCAATACCTAAAGGAAA
>NW_011192580.1:0-544 GCF_000146605.3 Meleagris gallopavo | reverse complement strand
ATTGTTGACACTGTTTTCAATTATTCGGGTCCCTATTTCTTTATATCTAGGGGCGAGAATCCGCGGATCCCTCCGCCCTTCTAGTCACGGAACCGGGCCGAACCAGCCCGTAAACCATTGACACATCCAAAGATGCGCAGTCAGCGGGCGAAGAGAGGAGATCCCCATCCCTCTGCTCTGCGCTGGTCAGGCCTCACCTGCAGTGCTGCGTCCAGATGTGGAGTCCTCAGTGCAGGGAGACATGGAGCTGTGCGAGTGCATCCAGAGTACAGCCACAAACACGAACCCAAGGATGGAACCCCCTCTCCTGTAAGCAAGAAGAGCTGGGCTGTTCAGCCTCCTGGAGAAGTGAAGGCTCCAAGGGAACCTGGTAACAGCCTTTCAATACCTAAAGGAAAGAACAAGGGAAAATGGAGGTGAAATCTAAGGAAAATGTCTTGTACAGTGAGGGTGCTGAGGCAGCGGCACAGGTTGCCAGAGACATGGTGGATGTGCTGGCCCTTTCAAGGTGAGCCTGGCTCAGACTCTGAGCAACTTGATCTAG
>NW_011192579.1:0-532 GCF_000146605.3 Meleagris gallopavo | reverse complement strand
GCGGGATCCCTCCGCCCTTCTAGTCACGGAACCGGGCCGAACCAGCCCGTAAACCATTGACACATCCAAAGATGCGCAGTCAGCGGGCGAAGAGAGGAGATCCCCATCCCTCTGCTCTGCGCTGGTCAGGCCTCACCTGCAGTGCTGCGTCCAGATGTGGAGTCCTCAGTGCAGGGAGACATGGAGCTGTGCGAGTGCATCCAGAGTACAGCCACAAACACGAACCCAAGGATGGAACCCCTCTCCTGTAAGCAAGAAGAGCTGGGCTGTTCAGCCTCCTGGAGAAGTGAAGGCTCCAAGGGAACCTGGTAACAGCCTTTCAATACCTAAAGGAAAGAACAAGGGAAAATGGAGGTGAAATCTAAGGAAAATGTCTTCTACAGTGAGGGTGCTGAGGCACCGGCACAGGTTGCCAGAGACATGGTGGATGTGCTGGCCCTTTCAAGGTGAGCCTGGCTCAGACTCTGAGCAACTTGATCTAGCTGTGGATGGTCAGCATGGGGGAGTCGGATCACATCGCAAACCTACCTGC
>NW_011192578.1:0-479 GCF_000146605.3 Meleagris gallopavo | reverse complement strand
CACGACCTCCCCTTCGGTGAACCCATGCTGACTACTCCTGATAACCTCCTTTTTCTCCCAGTTGTCTGGAGATGGTATCCAGCACAAGCTGTTCCATCACCTTTCCAGGGACAGAGGTGAGGCTGACAGGCCTATAATTACCCAGATCTTCCTTCTTGCCCTTTTTGAAGACCGGAGTGACATTGGCTATCCTCCAGTCTTCAGGGACCTCCCCTGTTGTCCAAGACCTCTCAAAAATGATGGAGAGCGGTTTGGCAATGACCTCAGCCAGCTCTCTCAGCACACGTGGATGCACCCCATCAGGTCCCATGGACTTGTGGACCTTAGTACTGCCTAGGCGCTCACGCACGTCCTCTTTCCTGACTAAAGGGAAGTCTCCCATTCCCCAGACCCTCTCACTAACCTCCAGGGTGTGGGATTCCTGCGGGGGAGCCTTTTCACTGAAGGCGGAATCTCGTACCCAAGGAGATATCCAAAGG
>NW_011192577.1:0-643 GCF_000146605.3 Meleagris gallopavo | reverse complement strand
CCAGCTCAGGGGGAAGACCTTCCCCTGCAGTGTGCCCCCGCTCTGTCTCCAAGTCCCTGGCTGGAGGTAAACGCAAGGGCTTGGAAGAAGAGCAGCAAACAGCAGCGCAGTTGCCTGCCAACAAAAGAGCGAGGGGTCAGAGCGGGGACAGCGTGCCGGCTCCAGCAGCACAGCCTGGGCCTGCTGCAGCACGGAGCTCCAAGCTAAGAGATAAGCAGGTGCTGTGGTACCCACCCTGTAGGGTAGGTGCTGCCCTTATCAAGCACGCTGAAGTTGCAGAGGTTTGCTTTGCTTTTTCCTTCTCTCTACGGAGAGGGGAAAAGAGTTGAAGGCTACCAAGTGCAAAGGCAGTGAGGTGCCACAGTGTGTGACTCCGCCTCTTTCTGTTAACTCCATGCTGGTCTTCTGCGCCTTTCCACTGGAACTGTCATTCACTGAGAGGCTTCCAATTTCCTTTGTCTGCTTTCTGCCATCTGTTTTTATGGTACCCCTGTTTCTGCAGTTTTGCTGCTGACAAAATGAATTCCGTTTTATTCTTGCTTTATAGCAAGAAGACAACGAAAAGAGAGAAGAGTGCAACTGAAGAAGGCTTCTGTGAGAGCTGCTGCTGCTGCTGAGGTGAGTCCATGGTGAGCACAGACAC
>NW_011192576.1:0-508 GCF_000146605.3 Meleagris gallopavo | reverse complement strand
CCAAGCTAAGAGGTAAGCAGGTGCTGTGGTACCCGCCCTGTAGGGTAGGTGCTGCCCTTATCAAGCACGCTGAAGTTGCAGAGGTTTGCTTTGCTTTTTTCCTTCTCGTCTAACGGGAGAGGGGGAAAAGAGTTGAAGGCTACCAAGTGCAAAGGCAGTGAGGTGCCACAGTGTGTGACCCCGCCTCTTTCTGGTAACTCCATGCTGGTCTTCTGCGCCTTTCCACTGGAACTGTCATTCACTGAGAGGTTTCCAATTTCCTTTGTCTGCTTTCTGCCATCTGTTTTTATGGTACCCCTGTTTCTGCAGTTTTGCTGCTGGCAAAATGAATTCCGTTTTATTCTTGCTTTATAGCAAGAAGACAACGAAAAGAGAGAAGAGTGCAACTGAAGAAGGCTTCTGTGAGAGCTGCTGCTGCTGCTGAGGTGAGTCCATGGTGAGCACAGACACGGCTCTTGTTGTTCTCAGTGCCTCCGTCTGTCAGACGTGAAAGATATTGCAGAATCCC
>NW_011192575.1:0-1076 GCF_000146605.3 Meleagris gallopavo | reverse complement strand
TATCAAGCCAGAAACGGGCATCACAGACACAGCGGGGAGAAACGCTCAGAGCCAGAGGACACGGCTGAGCCACCCAGATCTTCCTCTCGGGCTCCCCACCCAGCTCATAGGGTTCAGTGATCTTCTCACTGGCCGTAGGAGAGGAACTGGACTGATGGAAGGAAACATATCAGGACTGAGCAGCACAAAAACACCTGGATCACATCCCAGATGGCTTCAAACAGCAGTCACAGTTCAAGGTTCTGCCATTCTACTGAGATCAGCTTTCTGCTAGACCCACACTTGCCTCAGATCAGGTCCGTGTCAGTTTAAAAGACAACCACGACTCGACAAAGGTACCAGGGAACCAGCTGCTACTCACAGAACATGCATTTCTAAAAAGGAAAAGCTTTCACGAATGCTAGAAAAACCAAGCAAGCCTCACGGAGATGTTGCAGAACCACCTCTTTGAGAGACCTCCTGTGGCCTCATTTGCTCAGTACGTCAGGAAACACCTCGGCCAGCTGCAAATGGCATTCCCAGGGCTGCAGCTCCATGTAGATTTTGGCACAGTCTCTACTTTTCTGAGACCACTTCTGATTCGAGCAACAGTCTCGTTAGCTATGTGCTGCATCTGGAGACTTGGAGAGACCGACCCCACCAGGAGCATCCGATCCGGTCCATTCCCTCCAATTAATAACGGCAAGGCCGGCCCAGCACTGACATGGGGACAAACCGATCTCTGCAGAGGGATGGGGAGGACAGTGCTGCATCCCGGCTGCTCGCGCCTGGCAGGAGATGCCAGCGTATGCCACTCTACCAAAAGAGAAAACATCCCAACAGAGGATATCCCACTCACTCGCCGCACTGCCGATGTGACACTGTGCTCACACGGAGCGCAGGATCACATACTGCGCAAACAGCCACGCTGATGGCAGCTCTGCTCGCAGTAGAAGGCAACCAAGTCACCTTGGCTTTCTTCTTGGGAGCTGCACTCACGACTAGACACATACACTGCGTCCGTTACAAACAAACAAACGTTTTACCTTTGACTGGAGTTCTGCTTTTGGGTCTCTTCTTCCTTCTTTCTCCTTTTA
>NW_011192574.1:0-581 GCF_000146605.3 Meleagris gallopavo | reverse complement strand
CAACAGAGGATATCCCACTCACTCGCCGCACTGCCGATGTGACACTGTGCTCACACGGAGCGCAGGATCACATACTGCGCAAACAGCCACGCTGATGGCAGCTCTGCTCGCAGTAGAAGGCAACCAAGTCACCTTGGCTTTCTCTCGGGAGCTGCACTCACGACTAGACACATACACTGTGTCCGTTACAAACAAACAAACGTTTTACCTTTGACTGCAGTTCTGCTTTTTGGGTCTCTTCTTCCTTCTTTCTCCTTTTAGTTGCAGGCGTTAATTTGACATCCGCCCGAACCGTCACTTCAGGACTTGCTGCCACCCCTAGGAAGTCACAGGAATCTGTGACATTGCTTTTCAGTCCATCCCGTGAAGCCTTCAAAGCCCAGCACTCAGCCCAGCCTTACCTGCAGAGCCGTGAGCCACATTCCCACCCATGGGAAAAGGTGGGCCCTGGCAGTTGATCACACCAGCCATGCTGTTAGTTTCCTGTCCATAAGGAGGTCCAGCGCCCAGCATTCCCCCTTGGTTCACACTGGGATAACCGGGTGGCCTGGGGAAGGCAAGGAAAAAAACAGGCGTTCACT
>NW_011192573.1:0-608 GCF_000146605.3 Meleagris gallopavo | reverse complement strand
GCGCAAACAGCCACGCTGATGGCAGCTCTGCTCGCAGTAGAAGGCAACCAAGTCACCTTGGCTTTCTCTCGGGAGCTGCACTCACGACTAGACACATACACTGTGTCCGTTACAAACAAACAAACGTTTTACCTTTGACTGGAGTTCTGCTTTTTGGGTCTCTTCTTCCTTCTTTCTCCTTTTAGTTGCAGGAGTTAATTTGACATCCGCCCGAACCGTCACTTCAGGACTTGCTGCCACCCCTAGGAAGTCACAGGAATCTGTGACATTGCTTTTCAGTCCATCCCGTGAAGCCTTCAAAGCCCAGCACTCAGCCCAGCCTTACCTGCAGAGCCGTGAGCCACATTCCCACCCATGGGAAAAGGTGGGCCCTGGCAGTTGATCACACCAGCCATGCTGTTAGTTTCCTGTCCATAAGGAGGTCCAGCGCCCAGCATTCCCCCTTGGTTCACACTGGGATAACCGGGTGGCCTGGGGAAGGCAAGGAAAAAAAACAGGCGTTCACTCCAAATAACGATGCTTTGATTGGTGTTTGGCCCTCTTCTGTCACACAGTGAAGGGAGAGGAAAAAGCCTTCCAGAAGGCAAATCTTTAAGGAAGTTGACTAT
>NW_011192572.1:0-731 GCF_000146605.3 Meleagris gallopavo | reverse complement strand
CAAAGCCCAGCACTCAGCCCAGCCTTACCTGCAGAGCCGTGAGCCACATTCCACCCATGGGAAAAGGTGGGCCCTGGCAGTTGATCACACCAGCCATGCTGTTAGTTTCCTGTCCATAAGGAGGTCCAGCGCCCAGCATTCCCCCTTGGTTCACACTGGGATAACCGGGTGGCCTGGGGAAGGCAAGGAAAAAAACAGGCGTTCACTCCAAATAACGATGCTTTGATTGGTGTTTGGCCCTCTTCTGTCACACAGTGAAGGGAGAGGAAAAAGCCTTCCAGAAGGCAAATCTTTAAGGAAGTTGACTATCAGCTCAGCTTTGGGTTACTGCAGCCATGGCTTTCCAAGCCAGCTACGACAGAGGGAATGGATTGAATACGTCGAGACCGAGGGAATGTTCGTGCCTCACCAGCTCTGGATGGCGTTGGCAGCAGCACACACGGCGGCTGCTCCTGCTGCTCTGCGAGCCATGCCACCTGCTGGGGGGCACATCCCTGCCCCCAGCTGAGGAGGAACACTGCCACGCAACTGGCTCCCTGCTGCCGCCGGGTTCAGACTTCCTCCCAGCCCTGCGCTGCAGAAGTTGGCACTGGGCAGAGCGCTGCAGTTGGGCCACACGGGATAAGCTCCTAAAAGGGGTGGCAAGAGGGGAAGACGGCATCATTCAACTGGTTCGTCACGAATCGCCATACAGACCTGCTGTCAGCAGATATGTAAAAGGTCGCTCACGG
>NW_011192571.1:0-679 GCF_000146605.3 Meleagris gallopavo | reverse complement strand
AAATGGCACATTTGCAGCAGTAGCAAACTGCAGAAAATTGGCTTAGGTGAGCATGACTATTATTCATTAAATGACTCCTGTGAACATTTGTCTCAATTTTAAATACCATTTGAAAATGGTCCATCTTAAATTAATTTGAAGAAGTTTCCCCAACTCTCTTAATGTGAAAGTGCAGGCACTGTGATAAATTTGCATTAAAATGTATGGTACGTGAAGTATGTAAAATTTGTAAGCAAAATTACAGAATTAATTGATGCGTTAGGACCCTGTGGAGGTCATCTGGTCCCAACACTTACTCAAGCAGGGGCACCTACAGCAGGTTGCCCAGGACCATGTCCAAATTGCTTTTGAGCATCTTTGTGGAAGAGACTCCGCAGCCAATCTGGCCAACCTGTGATAGTGCTCAGTCACACACATACCATGGAAGTGTTTCCTGGCACTCATAGGGAACATCCTGCGTTCTAGTTTGTGTACACAGCCTGGCATTGGGCACGACCGAAAAGAGCCTAGCTCTATCCTCTTGACACTCTCCCTTTAGATAATTGTAGACTTGGTAAAATGCCCTCTGAGCCTTCTCTTCTCTAAGCTTAATGGTCCCTTCTCTTCCCAGCCTACCCTCACAGAAGAGGTGCTCCAATTCCTTGATCATCTTCATGGCCCTTTGCTGTACCTCAGCTTT
>NW_011192570.1:0-885 GCF_000146605.3 Meleagris gallopavo | reverse complement strand
ATTTGTAAGCAAAATTACAGAATTAATTGATGCGTTAGGACCCTGTGGAGGTCATCTGGTCCCAACACTTACTCAAGCAGGGGCACCTACAGCAGGTTGCCCAGGACCATGTCCAAATTGCTTTTGAGCATCTTTGTGGAAGAGACTCCGCAGCCAATCTGGCCAACCTGTGATAGTGCTCAGTCACACACATACCATGGAAGTGTTTCCTGGCACTCATAGGGAACATCCTGCGTTCTAGTTTGTGTACACAGCCTGGCATTGGGCACGACCGAAAAGAGCCTAGCTCTATCCTCTTGACACTCTCCCTTTAGATAATTGTAGACTTGGTAAAATGCCCTCTGAGCCTTCTCTTCTCTAAGCTTAATGGTCCCTTCTCTTCCCCAGCCTACCCTCACAGAAGAGGTGCTCCAATTCCTTGATCATCTTCATGGCCCTTTGCTGTACCTCAGCTTTATGTCCCTCTTGTTCTGAGAGCCCAGCACTGGATTCAGACTTGAGGTGTGGCTTTTCCAGTGCTGAGTAGATAGGAAGGGTCACTACCCTCACCTGCTGGCAGTACTTTGCCTAATGCAGCCCAGGATACACTAGCCTTAAGCAGAGATTCATATGAATTCTAGCTAAAAATTTGAAAAGAAAATCAATAGCTACAAACTCTACAATTATTTCTAGATCTTAACTAGAAGCAATGTCAAGGCAAACCCAATCCAGTTCCTCAGTTACTCCACATTTGTCAAATTCAGCTTGCTGAAAAGTCAAATTCCAATATCACAGATTGCAAAGGTCTGCAAGCACTTTAAGACCATACAAATAAGTATTACTGCCAAAATATTCTACTGCCACAGCCTTTTGCTCTTAGTCTTCCACTACATCAGTGCAGAATTT
>NW_011192569.1:0-610 GCF_000146605.3 Meleagris gallopavo | reverse complement strand
AGACTTGAGGTGTGGCTTTTCCAGTGCTGAGTAGATAGGAAGGGTCACTACCCTCACCTGCTGGCAGTACTTTGCCTAATGCAGCCCAGGATACACTAGCCTTAAGCAGAGATTCATATGAATTCTAGCTAAAAATTTGAAAAGAAAATCAATAGCTACAAACTCTACAATTATTTCTAGATCTTAACTAGAAGCAATGTCAAGGCAAACCCAATCCAGTTCCTCAGTTACTCCACATTTGTCAAATTCAGCTTGCTGAAAAGTCAAATTCCAATATCACAGATTGCAAAGGTCTGCAAGCACTTTAAGAC
Source organism: Meleagris gallopavo (assembly GCF_000146605.3). NCBI lineage: Eukaryota > Metazoa > Chordata > Aves > Galliformes > Phasianidae > Meleagris > Meleagris gallopavo. Next base: position 299 of record NW_011192569.1, on the reverse strand, counting down.
CATACAAATAAGTATTACTGCCAAAATATTCTACTGCCACAGCCTTTTGCTCTTAGTCTTCCACTACATCAGTGCAGAATTTGTGATAATAAATGGTAATTCAAGCAAGGAATTAATTCAAATAAACATAACCAGTCTAGATTTAGCTAATAATTGTTCCTGAATCATTTACTGAACGTTTACAGAAATCATCATGTTTCAGAAGAGATGCACCAGAACAATCGTGTGGGAATAAACAGGTGCAATAAGAAGGAAGAAGTGGTGTCATGTGGGTATATTTCTATTAGTTTATGGTAACT
>NW_011192568.1:0-543 GCF_000146605.3 Meleagris gallopavo | reverse complement strand
TTCAAGCAAGGAATTAATTCAAATAAACATAACCAGTCTAGATTTAGCTAATAATTGTTCCTGAATCATTTACTGAACGTTTACAGAAATCATCACGTTTCAGAAGAGATGCACCAGAACAATCGTGTGGGAATAAACAGGTGCAATAAGAAGGAAGAAGTGGTGTCATGTGGGTATATTTCTATTAGTTTATGGTAACTCCTGGTATATGTGCTTAAACATCAGCTTCAGTCTCCTTATTACTCTAATATTTTTCAAAGTGGATTAAAAACAGTGTGATTTTATATATAAATAACCTCTAAAATTGATTCCAAACCTTTTACTTTAGTAGATCACTATCTACCATTAAAATGAATTGATGTAGTATTTTAGATCCAACACTTAAATCAAAAGAATGATAACAGAAAAATTTCACATGAACCTGCTGCACTATCACCAGTACTGTCAGAGATTTTTTTCCCCCAAAAAAGATTCCATTTGGCAAACTGTATAGGAGATTATATTTAAATCAGAATCCTAACTATAGAAAAGTCATTTAGAAAG
>NW_011192567.1:0-596 GCF_000146605.3 Meleagris gallopavo | reverse complement strand
GTTGTTTGTTTTTCCCACAATTCCACTCTTTATACCTCAACTACATTTCCACATACCGTTAACAACTCCTTTTCCACATACCATTAAAAATTGCATTTCCACATACCATTAAGACAGTTTGTCCCAGTGCCTTCAAAATCCACAAATCAAACAATACAATTCCTCAACTTCCACAAATACCCAGCACTTGGTCTCATGATTAGAGTACTTAACTATAAAACTGACCCCGTTACTCCATTTATGTTCCCGGTTTCTTATTCAATATTCTCCCTGGCTCACCAGCAATGTTTTCTCCACTGAGCCAAAATACAACCCAGGGGGTCTTCTCAGTATCACTTTAGACCTCCTTGTATCATAACAGCCTCGTACATGACATATCATAACACAACATAACACTTTCACAACATAAACATTTAACAATCACAAAGACAGTGACAATAATCAATACAATTTATCCTCAGGATCCTTTCTCTCTCTGCCTCCCTCCAGAGCCCAATCTTCCCTCTATATTCCTTTCCCATACTTGCATAGGTGCCCACCTCCTTCTCCAATAAACAACATATCAGTGATAACATCATTTCCATCCATGAATTAGG
>NW_011192566.1:0-517 GCF_000146605.3 Meleagris gallopavo | reverse complement strand
CTTTCACAACATAAACATTTAACAATCACAAAGACAGTGACAATAATCAATACAATTTATCCTCAGGATCCTTTCTCTCTCTGCCTCCCTCCAGAGCCCAATCTTCCCTCTATATTCCTTTCCCATACTTGCATAGGTGCCCACCTCCTTCTCCAATAAACAACATATCAGTGATAACATCATTTCCATCCATGAATTAGGCCCTAGAAATTGATCCAATTGTTCTGCTACACTTACAGAATCCTCAATTAAGGAATTCTTGAAACTCCTAACTTTTCTTCTCGTAAAAACAACAGACATCAGCATACCCTATTTCCCTTTGACCTAAGGAGACTGCCCTAAGAGGATAAAGTGAAGTATTAGTAAGGTTAGTGTTAGAGAAAGGAAAATTCTCCAGGTCCCATTCACATTGCTCCAACTCCCTCAGTAATACAGTAATAGAATGTGCATCCTCTCTCCAGGACCCTGCACAGATCAGCAGCACGGCCGCTCTCTTACTCTGTAGAGATCACTGCCA
>NW_011192565.1:0-858 GCF_000146605.3 Meleagris gallopavo | reverse complement strand
ATAGTCTTTGTTCTTGGGCTGCAGCACTCCATGGTCAGGCGCTGCTCAAACGCTGGGCCTGCATTTCCTCCTGGGCACCCACATGTGCTCTGAGTCTCCTGCAGCTTTCTGCAGGGTTTGTGGCTTCCTGCTGAGGAGTTCCTCGTGTTCTTCTGCAACTGTCCCCAGCATCACTCCTGCCTCCTCTGGTACCGTACCGGGAGATGCTTCAGTGTCCATTAACCTGCATTTCCTTCCTCCCATCAGCAGCTGCTCCTACTCTGACCTTCATTCACACTGGGATGCCGTCCACTTCTAGCGCCAGTTGACCTGCGAGACACAGGAAGGAAATGTGGGATTAGCACAAATGCAGAAGCCCAAGGCTGTGCCACCACCACACACTGCAGCCTTGGGAAGTCAGCTGCAACTGCAACCTTTGTCAGAATTAGGGCAGGCACCGTAAATTAAGTGTGACTTCTGAACTGAAGTAATTGCCACAATCAGAAATAAATAGTGAAATCCCTTCCTTAACTGTAGGTGGTTACCTCTGAAGTGGACTTGGAATTGAAGAAAAACGAGGAACACTTGGCAACTCAGGCAGACTGAACGGTGCAGGGAAGATTGTTGCATTTCTTCTTCTCCTGGCCCAGAAATTAATTTTCCTACCTTAAAATGAAAAGGGAAACGAGCCTGACTTAAAGTAGACACAACACAGTCTCACATCACAGAAGCTGGAGAGCTCTTGTGGCACAAAGCTCATGGCTGTAGAAATTAAGGTTGCCTCTAAGCTTTAAAACCAGATGAAAGACAAGGTTAAATGCAAAACATCAGCACTTCCTGCAGAGCACATCGCACAGCTGTAGGCACCACCTGAGAGGC
>NW_011192564.1:0-542 GCF_000146605.3 Meleagris gallopavo | reverse complement strand
CGTAAATTAAGTCGTGACTTCTGAACTGAAGTAATTGCCACAATCAGAAATAAATAGTGAAATCCCTTCCTTAACTGTAGGTGGTTACCTCTGAAGTGGACTTGGAATTGAAGAAAAACGAGGAACACTTGGCAACTCAGGCAGACTGAACGGTGCAGGGAAGATTGTTGCATTTCTTCTTCTCCTGGCCCAGAAATTAATTTTCCTACCTTAAAATGAAAAGGGAAACGAGCCTGACTTAAAGTAGACACAACACAGTCTCACATCACAGAAGCTGGAGAGCTCTTGTGGCACAAAGCTCATGGCTGTAGAAATTAAGGTTGCCTCTAAGCTTTAAAACCAGATGAAAGACAAGGTTAAATGCAAAACATCAGCACTTCCTGCAGAGCACATCGCACAGCTGTAGGCACCACCTGAGAGGCAACAGATCAGAAAGGACAGCCTTACTATGTGAACACAGGGACAAGCTGCTCTCTTCTTCTGGGCCTTTGTTGCAGTGAGGATTTCCCTCAAGAGCGCTGCTCAAGCTGCAGCAGTTGGTC
>NW_011192563.1:0-526 GCF_000146605.3 Meleagris gallopavo | reverse complement strand
CTGAAGTGGACTTGGAATTAGAAGAAAAACGAGGAACACTTGGCAACTCAGGCAGACTGAACGGTGCAGGGAAGATTGTTGCATTTCTTCTTCTCCTGGCCCAGAAATTAATTTTCCTACCTTAAAATGAAAGGGAAAACGAGCCTGACTTAAAGTAGACACAACACAGTCTCACATCACAGAAGCTGGAGAGCTCTTGTGGCACAAAGCTCATGGCTGTAGAAATTAAGGTTGCCTCTAAGCTTTAAAACCAGATGAAAGACAAGGTTAAATGCAAAACATCAGCACTTCCTGCAGAGCACATCGCACAGCTGTAGGCACCACCTGAGAGGCAACAGATCAGAAAGGACAGCCTTACTATGTGAACACAGGGACAAGCTGCTCTCTTCTTCTGGGCCTTTGTTTGCAGTGAGGATTTCCCTCAAGAGCGCTGCTCAAGCTGCAGCAGTTGGTCACTTCCACCTGCTGGACGCTGTGCCTACAGGTCATTCTGCTTTTGGGCAAAGCCTGCTGTGTTAACTCCAAA
>NW_011192562.1:0-574 GCF_000146605.3 Meleagris gallopavo | reverse complement strand
GTAGACACAACACAGTCTCACATCACAGAAGCTGGAGAGCTCTTGTGGCACAAAGCTCATGGCTGTAGAAATTAAGGTTGCCTCTAAGCTTTAAAACAAGATGAAAGACAAGGTTAAATGCAAAACATCAGCACTTCCTGCAGAGCACATCGCACAGCTGTAGGCACCACCTGAGAGGCAACAGATCAGAAAGGACAGCCTTACTATGTGAACACAGGGACAAGCTGCTCTCTTCTTCTGGGCCTTTGTTTGCGGTGAGGATTTCCCTCAAGAGCGCTGCTCAAGCTGCAGCAGTTGGTCACTTCCACCTGCTGGACGCTGTGCCTACAGGTCATTCTGCTTTGGGCAAAGCCTGCTGGGTTAACTCCAAACTCAGGTCACAGGCCACGCTAATCCAGCTGGTTTGTCTGGAAGGGCTCAGAAGCCACGCATGGGATCCTTTCTGCTGGTGCAGAAGAACCTCTACTCTCAGAGCAGCAGCCAAGAGCTGGAAGGCAGAAAAAGCTCCCAATCCCCATGGATGTGGCTGTCTGCAAAGACAACAGCTGCCTGCTCTTCAGCAGGGTGATGCTCA
>NW_011192561.1:0-809 GCF_000146605.3 Meleagris gallopavo | reverse complement strand
GATCCTTTCTGCTGGTGCAGAAGAACCTCTACTCTCAGAGCAGCAGCCAAGAGCTGGAAGGCAGAAAAAGCTCCCAATCCCCATGGATGTGGCTGTCTGCAAAGACAACAGCTGCCTGCTCTTCAGCAGGGTGATGCTCACCCAGCAAAGCCCTCACCCAGCAGATGCCTTTCCTTACGCTCAGAACTGTCCCACATTTGTGCAGCCCTTGGATTGCTTTTCCAATCCAAGTTCACATATATCCCAGCCATTCCTTTTGTGTTAGTATACGTGGATTCCCAGCTAGGGCTGCAGCTCAGGAAGTCAACACAACAGAAATAACACAACATGCAACTGGAAAACACATCTCAAAGCCGAGAAGAGCCAACTCTCTGACCTTGGGCACAACTCACCAAGCAAGAGCCAGGCCTGGCAAACTTGGCCGATCTGAGCATGCGGGAGGGGGCTGCAATCAGACCAGAAGTGTCCACTTCAATTGCAGCTCCCTGTAGAGAACACCGAACAGTAACAGGTGTGAATGAATTCATTCACAAGCAGCACAATGAGTTTGAGGTTACTGGAGTTTCACACTGATGCGGCCTCACTCAAGCTTCGTAGGTGTCAAAGAAGGCCTGCAGAAGGCAAGAGGCGGCAGCCCGAGGGCAGTACAGCAAGTCCTGATGCCTGTCTTACATCTGTGCCTCTCCTTGGTGTCTTCTCAGGATCTGCCTTCTTCCTCAGCCTCTCCGCAATGCTGCACTTCAATGGAAGGCCTCTGCCATCAGCCTCTTGCACAGAGAAATCTAGAAATATTTGAAAACATCTGTTAG
>NW_011192560.1:0-467 GCF_000146605.3 Meleagris gallopavo | reverse complement strand
ATGCGGAAGGGGCTGCAATCAGACCAGAAGTGTCCACTTCAATTGCAGCTCCCTGTAGAGAACACCAAACAGTAACAGGTGTGAATGAATTCATTCACAAGCAGCACAATGAGTTTGAGGTTACTGGAGTTTCACACTGATGCGGCCTCACTCAAGCTTCGTAGGTATCAAAGAAGGCCTGCAGAAGGCAAGAGGCGGCAGCCCGAGGACAGTACAGCAAGTCCTGATGCCTGTCTTACATCTGTGCCTCTCCTTGGTGTCTTCTCAGGATCTGCCTTCTTCCTCAGCCTCTCCGCAATGCTGCACTTCAATGGAAGGCCTCTGCCATCAGCCTCTTGCACAGAGAAATCTAGAAATATTTGAAAAACATCTGTTAGCAGGAAGATCTTAGCTCAGTCAACCACCACCTTCGTGTCTTCAAGCGTTTCTTAAATTTGCCTTTCTGCTGCTAAAATGTTGTGCTTTTC
>NW_011192559.1:0-554 GCF_000146605.3 Meleagris gallopavo | reverse complement strand
GTGGGCTCCGGTACCTCAGGAGGGGATGTGCGTGCTCTTTAATGTGCGTGCAGTCTGCTTGTGCTATGGCAGAAGGGCTTTGACAGCTGGGACCGTGTTTGTGTTGTCAGGAAAAGTGGATATCAACACTTCCCCTACTGGAAGATTTAAAAGTAGAGCCTCTCATTGCTGCTTACCGTAGGTTTTTCATCTCTAGAAACACAGGTGTTTGAATAGTGCTGTTTTTCATGGGAGATGTGCCAGAATGTACCTGATGGACTATTTGCTGGGCCTTTCTACCACCCGAAATGTTACTGATATGATGGTAGTTCAGAAAGACTGTGCTGTGGATTTGTTTCCTGGACTCACATGAGAAGGATGGCTGTGGAGATGTTGGTCTTGGGGCAGGGGTTGTTAGAAGCTTTTGAGAGTGGCCTCTAATCATTGACCATGAAAAGGAATTGTAAGGCTCTGCGTGCTCAGGTGGGAGCAGAGCGAGGCCAGCAGGGAAGGCTTTGAAAAATCCCTGTAATCAGTCCAACATAAAAAGATGTTCTTCTCAGCTAGCTCATAAA
>NW_011192558.1:0-476 GCF_000146605.3 Meleagris gallopavo | reverse complement strand
GTGTTGTCAGGACAAGTGGATATCAACACTTCCCCTACTGGAAGATTTAAAAGTAGAGCCTCTCGTTGCTGCTTTACCGTAGGTTTTTCATCTCTAGAAACACAGGTGTTTGAATAGTGCTGTTTTTCATGGGAGATGTGCCAGAATGTACCTGATGGACTATTTGCTGGGCCTTTCTACCACCCGAAATGTTACTGATATGATGGTAGTTCAGAAAGACTGTGCTGTGGATTTGTTTCCTGGACTCACATGAGAAGGATGGCTGTGGAGATGTTGGTCTTGGGGCAGGGGTTGTTAGAAGCTTTTGAGAGTGGCCTCTAATCACTGACCATGAAAAGGAATTGTAAGGCTCTGCGTGCTCAGGTGGGAGCAGAGCGAGGCCAGCAGGGAAGGCTTTTGAAAAATCCCTGTAATCAGTCCAACATAAAAGATGTTTCTTCTCAGCTAGCTCATAAAATACCTGAAAATTATCATCA
>NW_011192557.1:0-707 GCF_000146605.3 Meleagris gallopavo | reverse complement strand
TGGACTCTCATTTCTCCCTGCTTCCATGGCACAGCATTCCACCACCACAAAGAGCTTTTGAAGACCTTCTCTCCTTTCTAGCCCACTTCTGGACTTCTCCCCTCCACATTTCCATTCTCAGGAATTCACCTCAAAGCCTTTGCAACAACACAATACTGCAAGCTGAACAACGCCAGCTGCGTGTTGCGTGGGCACTGGGACCCCAAACACACCAAAAGAGAAACTGCCCGGGGAAACCCCAGGCTTCTCAGGTTCCCCTTGGCTCAGTGCTGCTCGGATGATCCGGGAACGGGGACCTACAGGGGGACAGTGGTCCTATGGTGAAATCCCTCTCCAAATGGCTGATTTCCTGAGTGAATTAGGACAACCATTTTTGACAACCGAGCAAAGAACAGCAGCAGCATCTGCCCTGGCATGGCTGCCCTTTCCCACTATTAACGCAGAGCATTCCTCGGGAGAAGTCCTAAGAGAGGAAAAGGAGCTTTTGAAAGCTCGCATCCAACAGCTGGAAAATGAAATTACATCTACGACAGGGCAAGCTGCCTCACCTTTCAAGGGGATTTCCCCTTTGAAATTAAGACCCATTGCACTAGAAGGGGAAAAAGATTTGCATCAGCAGGATCCTTGGATCCTAGGTGTACCCAAGAAGGCCGAGCAAACTAAAAGCCAACTGGAGGATCTGCAAACCTCAGATCCTCTAGAAAGAA
>NW_011192556.1:0-688 GCF_000146605.3 Meleagris gallopavo | reverse complement strand
ACGTTCTTCTGCACGTTTGTGCAGAACTTTCCTATTTTTGGCCGTTTCCCGTTGTCCTATCACCACGCACGGCTGGAAAGAGCTAGGCCTTGTTCCTTTGCCTCCGTCACCTTAGATAGAGACATTGATCAGATCCCCTCTGCGTCTCTTTTCTCAAGACTGAACAGAGCCAGGTTGCTCAGCCTTTCCTCATAAGAGAGGTGCTCCAGGCCCTTGATCATCTTCGTGGCCCTCCGCTGGACTCTTTCCAGGAGATCCCAACCTTTTTTTTGTACCGGGGAGCCCCGAACCGGGCGCAGTACTCCGGGTGAGGCCTGACCAGGGCAGAGAGGAGGGACGAGGACTCACCTGCCTTGACCTGCTGGCCACGCTCCTTTGAATGCCCTGTAGGATCCCATTGGCCTTCTTGGCCACCAGGGCACCCTGCTGGCCCATGGCCAACCTGTTGTCCGCCTGGACCTCCAGGTTGCGCACCGCAGAGCTCCTGTCCAGCAGGTCGTGTCCCAACCTGTACTGATAGTTGCGGCTATTCCTTCCAAGGTGCAAGACTCGACACTTGCTTTTGGAAAACCTCATCTGTTTTCTGAATCTTGCATTCCGCTGTCCTCCTTAGAAAAGTAGTATTTTCTCCCTGAGCTCGTTGCCGCTGTTTTTGTTGTTAGGCCCATCTCCCTACCTTTTCACTACC
>NW_011192555.1:0-607 GCF_000146605.3 Meleagris gallopavo | reverse complement strand
GTTAGGCCCATCTCCCTACCTTTTCACTACCTCTCTTCCCCCTTTCCTGGTTCATGGGTTCGTTTGTCCCTCCACCCTCTTAGTCACAGCACCGGGCTGCACCGAGCTGGAGCTGTGACACCACGCCAGTGCCTCAAAGTCCCGTTTGACAGCCCACAGGCTTCTCTCGGCGACTTCATGGCTGCCGGCCTGAACTACCAGTCAGCAGTCATAATCAGAGGGACGAAACAGACCAGGGAGTGTGAGCCGCCGTGCCTCAGGGCCTCCCCCCTTCCCCAGCAGATCTTGCTGTGGTGTTTTGCTGCTTTGGTGTTTTTCCCTTTCTGGGAAGGCTCCCTTGGTGCGAGCCTCCTCTATGAAGGTGATGCGCACAGGATCTTTGCAGAACTGGCCCAGCTGAGGATTCCCAGTGTGCTCTGGATGCTTCCCAGCGTGCTGCAGCACTCACAGGACCTCCCCGTGTACTCTGGGGGACCTCACAGGGACGTAGGTTCCCTCTCAAAATGTGCTCTCTCCCCCCGGGGCATGGCTGTCTCTGGACACTTCACAGCCACCGAGGCCTCTTTTATCCCCAGCCCAGTGCCCTTCCTCCTCCCTGGGAACATGC
>NW_011192554.1:0-536 GCF_000146605.3 Meleagris gallopavo | reverse complement strand
GAAACAGACCAGGGAGTGTGAGCCGCCGTGCCTCAGGGCCTCCCCCCCTTCCCCAGCAGATCTTGCTGTGGTGTTTTGCTGCTTTGGTGTTTTTCCCTTTCTGGGAAGGCTCCCTTGGTGCGAGCCTCCTCTATGAAGGTGATGCGCACAGGATCTTTGCAGAACTGGCCCAGCTGAGGATTCCCAGTGTGCTCTGGATGCTTCCCAGCGTGCTGCAGCACTCACAGGATCTCCCCGTGTACTCTGGGGGACCTCACAGGGACGTAGGTTCCCTCTCAAAATGTGCTCTCTCCCCCGGGGCATGGCTGTCTCTGGACACTTCACAGCCACCGAGGCCTCTTTTATCCCCAGCCCAGTGCCCTTCCTCCTCCCTGGGAACATGCCCCCAGTCCCTGTACAGCAGCGCTCTCCTGCACCAATGCCTTTAGTGCTGCCACTGTCCCAAACCCACTGCTACCATACTGACACAGGCTGTAGGAATGATGTTTTTATTAATTTCATGATTGCTAGAAAATGGAGGTGATGATCTGGGGGAG
>NW_011192553.1:0-531 GCF_000146605.3 Meleagris gallopavo | reverse complement strand
GAGAGAGAGATTCTTGCTGTAGGTACTGAGAAGCTGCTGTGCATTTGAGCCAATGGCTGCTGCTGGCCACTGGGTGCCACTGTTTCTCTGAAGAACAGCTGTGCTGATGATACAGCACAGGTGCTGTGCATGCCATGCAACTGAATAATTAAGAAGGGAGAGAAGTGTGACTTCTGCTCCAGTGAAAATCTCATCTGCTGACAGGCTTTTGTAGTTGAATTCAGAACCTGTCGCCACAGAGGGACCAGTTGCTGAAGTTTGGTGACTCTTTCTGTTTACTCCTTGCAGTGTTTAGCCCTGATACTGGCTACTTAAAATAGAGAATCTGAAATGGTGGCTAACTATTGCCTTGATTGCTGCATATCAGAAGACTGTGGTGGTGAGATTTGGCTCTGTGAGATGACTTGAAAGCTGTTTCTTCACTCTAGGTCTTGTTCTTGCAGCTGGGACTCCTTGATGAAGACTGTGTAACAGAACTGTCTGTGTTTCACAGCCAGAGCAGAGAGAGTATGTCGGCATTGATGGTCAGAG
>NW_011192552.1:0-553 GCF_000146605.3 Meleagris gallopavo | reverse complement strand
CTGCTGACAGGTCTTTGTAGTTGAATTCAGAACCTGTTGCCGCAGAGGGACCAGTTGCTGAAGTTTGGAGACTCTTTCTGTTTACTCCTTGCAGTGTTTAGCCCTGATACTGGCTACTTAAAATAGAGAATCTGAAATGGTGGCTAACTATTGCCTTGATTGCTGCATATCAGAAGACTGTGGTGGTGAGATTTGGCTCTGTGAGATGACTTGAAAGCTGTTTCTTCACTCTAGGTCTTGTTCTTGCAGCTGGGACACCTTGATGAAGACTGTGTAACAGAACTGTGTGTGTTTCACAGCCAGAGCAGAGAGAGTATGTCGGCATTGATGTCAGAGGTAAGAAATGGATGTCAGTAATTCATTGCATTTAAGCTCACTGCTGCAGGAAATAACCTGACTGTATTAACAGACTCTAATGCTTGCTTATTCTCCAACGTGAAATATTTCATACCTTTCAGAGCTAAGGTACCCCTGCTGAACTCCACAGTCTATCTGTAGCTAATAACTACATTTCTGAAGTTCACATTTATTCCATTTTCTCGTTTAATTTTGT
>NW_011192551.1:0-505 GCF_000146605.3 Meleagris gallopavo | reverse complement strand
ACTGTGTAACAGAACTGTGTGTGTTTCACAGCCAGAGCAGAGAGAGGTATGTCGGCATTGATGTCAGAGGTAAGAAATGGATGTCAGTAATTCATTGCATTTAAGCTCACTGCTGCAGGAAATAACCTGACTGTATTAACAGACTCTAATGCTTGCTTATTCTCCAACGTGAAATATTTCATACCTTTCAGAGCTAAGGTACCCCTGCTGAACTCCACAGTCTATCTGTAGCTAATAACTACATTTCTGAAGTTCACATTTATTCCATTTTTCTCCTTTAATCTTGTTTTCTAAGCCTTTCTGCTATTTTCTAGCATGTTAAAATCCTTGTGAACCTCTGGAAGTCCAGACAGACTCAAAACAGAAACTTATGGATGAACAACAGATGTCACGTGCTGGCTTAACTCACTGCTTTGAAATGTTTCCTTAACAAGTGGAAAATATCAGCGCATCACTCAGACAACCCAACAAGTTTTGGGAATTACAAGTCACAAACTCTTAAAGA
>NW_011192550.1:0-1088 GCF_000146605.3 Meleagris gallopavo | reverse complement strand
CACGCCATTAGCCCAGGCTGTCAGCAGCGAGTGCAGAATCCAACTGGTTACCGAGGTCACAAAGGACCAGCAGGGCTCCCCCTGCTCCGTTCCCTCCCTTAAAAATGAGAAAAAGGAAGAAGAGCCAAGCCAAAGAAACCCAGCCATACCTTTCCTCTCACAGAGCAGGAGTTGCAACTGCGGTCGTCTCCTTGCTGAGACATGACCGCTGTCTCAGAGGAAGCTGAAGTTCCAAGGGCTCTCTCCACAGGAACTTCTCTGCTCTTGGAAAGAGCTGGCTTCACTCTTCCCGAGACTGCCTCGATCTCTGAAATCTCCTTTTGGACAGGAACCCTGCAGAAATTATCGACAAGTGAAAAATCACGAGGAAGAAGCATTTTCCCAGCTTTCTTCTGCCCTGCGATTCGGTCCCTTGAGGAGGGCAATGTCTGGAAATCAGCTGGCTGCAAGAGCTGCCCAACGCCAGCTCCAGCTCGTGTCTGACTGCACGGCTTGTGTCAGCAAGTGCTCTTCTCCATCTCCTCAACAGCCCTCACCGAATCGTGGGATGGAGTCTCAACAGGAACCCGTTTCCCCTGGAAACAGCCGTGCCGAGGGGCACCGCTGGAACTGCGCGCTCCTCCCCAGCCCAGCTTTTCTGCTGAGACACCTCCCGGCAGCCACCCAGCACCAAACCCAGCTCACCTGGTCACTGCTCAGCCTGAGCTGTGCCCAGCTCATGCACACGCCGCAGCGGTGCTTCCAGTGGGCTCTCACAGGGTGATCTCTCAAGAAAAGCACAGAGCTCAGTCTCCGTGTGCAGCACGCTCACCAGAGCACCAGCTCTGCTCCCCAGCTGTGGCACAAACGCTCCCAGCCCGGCAACCACTGTGACCTCAGCGAGTGCCCGCATCGCTTCTGTGCCTGCATCATAGGCATAGGGAATGGTCACCTCCCAGATCCAAATTTTAGGAAACCAACACAGGGTCACCCAATGGGGTGAATGGGGTTAATTGAATGGGAGTTAACTGAAGTAAAGCAACAGAGAAGTGAAGATGACTCTTTGCAGCCCAATAAAATCGCAATATGGTCTCGTAGTGGTCAGTGGA
>NW_011192549.1:0-656 GCF_000146605.3 Meleagris gallopavo | reverse complement strand
CCCAGCCCGGCAACCACTGTGACCTCAGCGAGTGCCCGCATCGCTTCTGTGCCTGCATCATAGGCATAGGGAACGGTCACCTTCCAGATCCAAATTTAGGAAACCAACACAGGGTCACCCAATGGGGTGAATGGGGTTAATTGAATGGGAGTTAACTGAAGTAAAGCAACTGAGAAGTGAAGATGACTCTTTGCAGCCCAATAAAATCGCAATATGGCCTCGTAGTGGTCAGCGGAGTCCCAGAGGAACCAGTCGCAACTGGGAGGAGTGCACACCAGTATGGACCAGAAAAGTCCAGTATGGCTAAGTAACAACCAGTAAGGACCAGTATGGCCTCAGAGCGGTCAATGGAGTCCTATAGGAATCAGTAGAAACCAATAGGAAGGCACACCTGTGTGCCCCAGGGCCGGCGCTGGCCACTGCCTCTGGCTTTGGGCCCAGGGCTGGTGCCGGCCTCTCGGGCTGTAGATGTGGCTTTAGGCCCTCAGCCTGGTGCCGGCCTCTCTGGCTGTGCTTCAGGCCCGGGGGCTGGTGCCAGCCTGTCAGGACTTGGCTTTAGGCTCCGCGGCCGCTGCCAGCCCGTCTGGCTGTAGATGTGGCTTTAAGCCCCAGCTCTGATGCTGGCCTCTGTGGCTGTAGCTGTGGCATTATGGCCC
>NW_011192548.1:0-543 GCF_000146605.3 Meleagris gallopavo | reverse complement strand
CAGGCAGAACAAGTCCAGCTCCCTCAGCCTGTCTTCACAGGAGAGGTCCTCCAGCCTGATCATCCTCATGGCTTTCCTCGGGACCTTCTCCAAAAGCTTCACGTCATACTCCAGGTGAGGCCTTCTGAGGGCTGAGTAGAAAAGGACAATGCGCTCCCTTGCTCTGATGACCACCTCTCTGCTGATGCAGCCCAGGGTGCAGTTGGCCTCTCAGGCTGCAAGCACACACTGCTGGCTCCTGTTAAGGTTTTCGTCGACACAAGTGCAAACAGCTGCATTTGATCTTGTTGAACCTCATGCTGTTCCTTTGGGCCCACTTTTCAAGCCTGTCCAGGTCCCTCTGGATGGCACCCCTTCATTCTGTCATGCCAACTGCACCACACAGCTTGGTGACATCAGCAAACTTGCTGAGCTGCGCTCTATCTCATCATCCATGCCACTGATAGACGTTGAAGAGCTCTGGTCCCAAGGCTGACCCCTGGGGACATAACTTGTGATGGCCTCCACCTGGTGGAGCCAATTTCCCAGAGAAATTCCCAGCCA
>NW_011192547.1:0-712 GCF_000146605.3 Meleagris gallopavo | reverse complement strand
CCAAGGCTGACCCTGGGACATAACTTGTGATCGGCCTCCACCTGGTGGAGCCAATTTCCCAGAGAAACTTCCCAGCCTATTTACTACAGTCCTTTGGCTGCGACCTTCCAAAAAAATGTCTTCTCCACTGAGCAGTCTGCCCTTCAGATCCATCTCACTTATCTCTCCACAGAGATAAGGATGTGATGTGGGACCATGCCAAAGGACTTCCAGAAGCCCAGGAAGATTTTCGTACCAGTCTGTGCAACTGATCCACGTAAGCATTCTGACCATAGGGAACTGCAACATTCAATGAAGTTTCAGAAAAATATTGATTTCTCATTTAGATCCTTAAAATATTGAGCTAAAGAAAACATAGTAAATCTCAGGACTAAGGCTGTGTTACAGTAAAGCACATCTTTTTACAGCACACACAAAGAAATTGTTTATTAGATTGTTTCTTGGCTTACAACTGGCACCTGGTAGATAAGTGTGCATCTGTAACTTAGCAACCCTCACTTTGGGATCCAGAGAGCTGTTACTGGAATGGTCTGGAGTTCTGCAAATGACCAAAGCATTCAGAGGTGAATCATTGGGTTTAAGCAAGGAAAGAATAAAGCTGCGTGTGCCTTCCCCTCTGCAGGACAGCCCGGCCCCACCGCCCCACAGGCAGCCCCTGGCAGCTGAGTGCAGGCACTGTGTGGGGCAGCATGCGTGCAGTGGGACAGAGATG
>NW_011192546.1:0-465 GCF_000146605.3 Meleagris gallopavo | reverse complement strand
TTCGAAGTCTGAGAAAAGACTTTTCACGTCACCCAAATGAGCCTATTGCCACTTGGTTACTTCGATGTTGGGACAATGGGGCCAACAGTGTGTGGCTGGATAGTAGAGAAGCTCGCCAACTGGGTGGCGTTGCTAGGGACTCAGCCATTGACAGAGGTATTAGTACATGCCAGAACCAGGCCTTTACCCTCTGGAAGCGGATGTTGTTAGCTGTAAAGAAAGATACCCTTCAAAGATGATCTGATGCCTGAGAAAAAGAAATGGGCTGATATGGAAGAAGGCATCTGTTATTTAAGAGAATATGCTGTGGTGGAAATGCTACATAGCCCCGATTTCATTCCTGACGAGCCAGACCAAGAGCATGATCCCGAGAGAGTCAGGTGTACACCAAACATGTGGCGTACATTCACAAAGACCGCACCAGAAAGGTACGCCAGCACATTTGCAGCAATGTATGGCAGAGGG
>NW_011192545.1:0-584 GCF_000146605.3 Meleagris gallopavo | reverse complement strand
CCATTGACAGAGGTATTAGTACATGCCAGAACCAGGCCTTTACCCTCTGGAAGCGGATGTTGTTAGCTGTAAAGAAAGATACCCTTCAAGATGATCTGATGCCTGAGAAAAGAAATGGGCTGATATGGAAGAAGGCATCTGTTATTTAAGAGAATATGCTGTGGTGGAAATGCTACATAGCCCCGATTTCATTCCTGACGAGCCAGACCAAGAGCATGATCCCGAGAGAGTCAGGTGTACACCAAACATGTGGCGTACATTCACAAAGACCGCACCAGAAAGGTACGCCAGCACATTTGCAGCAATGTATGGCAGAGGGGAAAGAAGACCCCTTATAAGTGAATTGGTTAATCAACTTCAAGACTTTGAGTTACATTTAAGCCCTCTGCGAACTTGTGTTTCAGCCATTACAAAAGTAGCTGAAAAGCTGGACAGAATGGAGAACAAACAAGAAGATATAATAGACAAACTATCAACCGTGCCTGAAGCTGATAAATCCGTGGTGGTAACGGATACATCAAATGGAGACCAGAATTCCCAAAACAGCCTATTGGAGGGGCTGATCAACTTGATTTCCTCCCAGC
>NW_011192544.1:0-373 GCF_000146605.3 Meleagris gallopavo | reverse complement strand
CATCAAATCTATCACATTACAGGAATTACCACATTGAACTACTTAGGTGCTTTTTAATTAAAAAAAAAATTAAAATCAGCTACTGCAGAAATCCACAGTCCTCTCAATGTGACATTATCTTGGATACTTTGTCTTCCATAATGTTCTCATACTTACTATATGCATGAAGTCCCCTAAAATTCAAATTGGACTAAAACACTCCAGATTTTCTCCAGAAGATCTTCACTGTTTGAAACTCTCTCCACTGTACAAACAGCAGCCATACACAACTCCAACTGTGATAGCCATCTCTCGCCCATACACCCAAAGGTGGAATTTTAATACCAGAAAAAGCAACTCTAAGTCTTTAAGTCCATTGGAGCTAGCTAGCTTT
>NW_011192543.1:0-504 GCF_000146605.3 Meleagris gallopavo | reverse complement strand
AAAGTCCCGAAAGAGTAAGAGGTGAGCAAGATATCGTTACCATTGTTGATCGATCTCTGAAAATGAATGAAATTCGAAGTCTGAGAAAAGACTTTTCACGTCACCCAAATGAGCCTATTGCCACTTGGTTACTTCGATGTTGGGACAATGGGGCCAACAGTGTGTGGCTGGATAGTAGAGAAGCTCGCCAACTGGGTGGCATTGCTAGGGACTCAGCCATTGACAGAGGTATTAGTGCATGCCAGAACCAGGCCTTTACCCTCTGGAAGCGGATGTTGTTAGCTGTAAAAGAAAGATACCCCTTCAAAGATGATCTGATGCCTGAGAAAAAGAAATGGGCTGATATGGAAGAAGGCATCTGTTATTTAAGAGAATATGCTGTGGTGGAAATGCTACATAGCCCCGATTTCATTCCTAACAAGCCAGACCAAGAGCATGATCCCGAGAGAGTCAGGTGTACACCAAACATGTGGCGTACATTCACAAAGACCGCACCAGAAAGGT
>NW_011192542.1:0-513 GCF_000146605.3 Meleagris gallopavo | reverse complement strand
AAAGAAGACCCCTTATAAGTGAATTGGTTAATAAACTTCAAGACTTTGAGTTACATTTAAGCCCTCTGCGAGCTTGTGTTTCAGCCATTACAAAGGTAGCTGAAAAGCTGGACAGAATAGGAAAACAAACAAGAAGATATAATAGACAAACTATCAACCGTGCCTGAAGCTGATAAATCCATGGAGGTAACGGATACATCAAATGGGGACCAGAATCCCCAAAACAGCCTATTGGAGGGGCTGATCAACTTGATTTCCTCCCAGCCGGTGGCATCTAATGTCTCAGCTATCAAAAGAAGACGTTCTCCTGCTCGAGCAAGTGACAACAGTAAGACCACATCACGTTTTGCCTTGTGGCATTACCTACGTGACCATGGAGAAGATATGAAGGAGTGGCATAAACAACCTACTCCTGTACTTCAAGCACGGGTAAGAGAGTTACAAGACAAATCAACCACCAAGGTGAACTTCTCTAAAAAGGTGATTGCTCCAGTTGCTGCAGACAGTGAAGGT
>NW_011192541.1:0-559 GCF_000146605.3 Meleagris gallopavo | reverse complement strand
ACTAATACCTCTGTCAATGGCTGAGTCCCTAGCAACGCACCCAGTTGGCGAGCTTCTCTACTATCCAGCCACACACTGTTGGCCCCATTGTCCAACATCGAAGTAACCAAGTGGCAATAGGCTCATTTGGGTGACGTGAAAAGTCTTTTCTCAGACTTCGAATTTCATTCATTTTCAGAGATCGATCAACAATGGTAACGATATCTTGCTCACCTCTTACTCTTTCGGGACTTCTTGTTGCCCTCATTGGCGCCGGTGACCGTGGTCTTACTGAGGGCCCCTCCCCTGGACTTAGGGGTGCTTCTTGTGGATCTTGGAGCCACTCCTCTGGACCTCTCTCCTCTTCTTTCTTCTCTTCTAACTGAGTCGAGATTCGTTTCATTTTCCGTCCTCTTACAGGGGCAAGTGACATCAATTGTGGTGCTTCCTGTAGTTGATCAGGTTGGTCAGTTCCAATGCTCTCATCCTCCAGTTCAGCTCGGAGCCTGTCTCGTTCGATTATGAGAGTATCTAGCTCAGATTGGAGGGTGTCTTGTTGAGATTGAAGACTGTTGAGTTT
>NW_011192540.1:0-460 GCF_000146605.3 Meleagris gallopavo | reverse complement strand
TGGAGGTTGGGAGATGAGGGCTGGGGAGCAGATCCACCTCCAGCAATGATTCCTCTCACTGCCCTGCTACTGCGCTGTCAGAGTGCCCCTGGGCAAATGCACCTGCTGCTTTGTGCCGGAGTCCCCATCTGCTAGCAGAGGGATAGCACTTGGTAAAACGCTGCCTAATGGGCTGCCACGTTTGACTTGACTGAACTAAGTGGTTGTTTCTAGAACACCTACCTATGCCAGAGGGTAGACAAGGGTAGTTCTCCAGAAGTCTCTCAACACTGTGGAGTGTGAACAGAGAAAATACAAGTGTGTTCTTTTCAGTTCCAGCTTGTTGTGCCTGCTGGGATGGGCGTCGCGTGCAGCGAGATCAGCCGTGGGCCTGACGTGGCACAGATGGAGGTAGAGTATGAAGCTCTGATTGCTCTTTGTTCCCTGACTTGAGCCAGCAGAGTGAGCTGCAGATGAGCTC
>NW_011192539.1:0-577 GCF_000146605.3 Meleagris gallopavo | reverse complement strand
GGCAGTGATGGGGGGTGTGCAGAGATCCTAGATCCTGGAAAAGTTGCAGAGGATACGGAGTGCATTCTGAAGAGGAGTTCAGAATACCAGCCGTCCAGTGGGTGCTGCAGTTGGCCGATGGAGTTTCGTTGTTGTTGTTTTTGTAGCTCCCTGGAGTATCCCTGAAGGTAAGAGGGATTCCAGAAAGCTGCAGCAGTACTGCTTGCTAGCTACTTGCTGCCTTTGGAACAGGGGGTGCATTGTATCCTTTTCTTTGAGTGCCCTTGTAATACTAAGAAGCTTTTATGTAGGTAGTGTAACGGTCCTTATTCTAATGCATCTCCTCTGGCTCATTGGAAGATAGAAATCTTTTGGACAGGGTGTGGGGGAACGCAGCATGGGGCACAGTCTTGCAGGCCGCCTGTAGAACTGGCAGCATACAAACAGATGTTCTTGTGTTGATCTTAGTAATTACTTCAGAGGCCACAGGACCATCCTGAATGGCTTTGAGTACACTGTAGGTACAATGAAGAAGAACGTGGCATGGGAGGAGTTCCTGAACTGAAGAAGCATTGTCCACATATCAGCCTGTCTTTTA
>NW_011192538.1:0-677 GCF_000146605.3 Meleagris gallopavo | reverse complement strand
TGGAGTATCCCTGAAGGTAAGAGGGATTCCAGAAAGCTGCAGCAGTACTGCGTGCTAGCTACTTGCTGCCTTTGGAACAGGGGGTGCATTGTATCCTTTTCTTTGAGTGCCCTTGTAATACTAAGAAGCTTTTATGTAGGTAGTGTAACGGTCCTTATTCTAATGCATCTCGTCTGGCTCATTGGAAGATAGAAATCTTTTGGACAGGGTGTGGGGGAACGCAGCATGGGGCACAGTCTTGCAGGCCGCCTGTAGAACTGGCAGCATACAAACAGATGTTCTTGTGTTGATCTTAGTAATTACTTCAGAGGCCACAGGACCATCCTGAATGGCTTTGAGTACACTGTAGGTACAATGAAGAAGAACGTGGCATGGGAGGAGTTCCTGAACTGAAGAAGCATTGTCCACATTTCAGCCTGTCTTTTATCTTGCTGTGCCGTGCATTACAAGAAGTAGCTTGTCCAAACTGATGTTCTCCAGCTTCTCACAAGATCATTGCTGCAGTTCTGAGATAGCCCTTCTGTTTATGCAGCAAAACTGAGTTTATCTATTGGCGTGGTAAAGTACGAAGCTGTACCCTCTTATACACGTGAGAGTACTGTGCTAAACACTTAGCTGGGGTGGTGTCGTAAATTGTTCTAGTGAAATGAATGCAGTGATATGTTTAACGTTAGGAT
>NW_011192537.1:0-517 GCF_000146605.3 Meleagris gallopavo | reverse complement strand
TGGCTCATTGGAAGATAGAAATCTTTTGGACAGGGTGTGGGGGAACGCAGCATGGGGCACAGTCTTGCAGGCCGCCTGTAGAACTGGCAGCATACAAAACAGATGTTCTTGTGTTGATCTTAGTAATTACTTCAGAGGCCACAGGACCATCCTGAATGGCTTTGAGTACACTGTAGGTACAATGAAGAAGAACATGGCATGGGAGGAGTTCCTGAACTGAAGAAGCATTGTCCACCTTTCAGCCTGTCTTTTATCTTGCTGTGCCGTGCATTACAAGAAGTAGCTTGTCCAAACTGATGTTCTCCAGCTTCTCACAAGATCATTGCTGCAGTTCTGAGATAGCCCTTCTGTTTATGCAGCAAAACTGAGTTTATCTATTGGCGTGGTAAAGTACGAAGCTGTACCCTCTTATACACGTGAGAGTACTGTGCTAAACACTTAGCTGGGGTGGTGTCTAAATTGTTCTAGTGAAATGAATGCAGTGATATGTTTAACGTTAGGATAGCATTATGTTCTG
>NW_011192536.1:0-617 GCF_000146605.3 Meleagris gallopavo | reverse complement strand
GGTAAAGTACGAAGCTGTACCTCTTATACACGTGAGAGTACTGTAGCTAAACACTTAGGCTGGGTGGTGTCTAAATTGTTCTAGTGAAATGAATGCAGTGATATGTTTAACATTAGGATAGCATTATGTTCTGCCACGTCTTTCTCACTGAGACCCAGCGTGCTGTGTGGTTAGGACAGCCATGGTCCGTGGCATTTAAGGCAGCTCCTAAAGTAGGCATCTAACAAGGTTTTGGCTTTTTTTTTTTAAGTTACATGATCCTCTAAGTTCTGAAGCCTTGCAAGCTGTGCCTGCGAGTTGTTGGGAATCTAGTGCTGTGTCTGTACAGCCCTTGGTGTATTGGCCCAGATTAAGATGCTTAAGATGCACTCCTAGGTGCTTTTGCTGTGTGAATATCGCTTGGGCTGTGATCTGTAGAGATAGTCAGACACCCAAATCTCTTACTATCTGTACAGATCCACTTAGGCATGTCGTGACAGATCACAAAATGCCAGGAAGCTTACTTGTGTTGGAGCAAGCTTTGTGACAAATCAGAAAAAAAATCACCTGCGGTTCCTTCAAAGACTGTTACCAATAGCACGATGTATACGTAACGTCTGTTCTGGGAAACAACTGCA
>NW_011192535.1:0-468 GCF_000146605.3 Meleagris gallopavo | reverse complement strand
ACATGATCCTCTAAGTTCTGAAGCCTTGCAAGCTGTGCCTGCGAGTTGTTGGGAATCTAGTGCTGTGTCTGTACAGCCCTTGGTGTATTGGCCCAGATTAAGATGCTTAAGATGCACTCCTAGGTGCTTTTGCTGTGTGAATATCGCTTGGGCTGTGATCTGTAGAGATAGTCAGACACCCAAATCTCTTACTATCTGTACAGATCCACTTAGGCATGTCGTGACAGATCACAAAATGCCAGGAAGCTTACTTGTGTTGGAGCAAGCTTTGTGACAAATCAGAAAAAAATCACCTGCGGTTCCTTCAAAGACTGTTACCAATAGCACGATGTATACGTAACGTCTGTTCTGGGAAACAACTGCAGTAGATAAAATTGTGTTGGCTTATGAAGTCACCTTTGTAACGTTTCCCTTTCTTACATCAAGGGATTGTACGTATGTGCGTTCTGACGGACTGCTGAACGTCAA
>NW_011192534.1:0-525 GCF_000146605.3 Meleagris gallopavo | reverse complement strand
AAGTTACATGATCCTCTAAGTTCTGAAGCCTTGCAAGCTGTGCCTGCGAGTTGTTGGGAATCTAGTGCTGTGTCTGTACAGCCCTTGGTGTATTGGCCCAGATTAAGATGCTTAAGATGCACTCCTAGGTGCTTTTGCTGTGTGAATATTGCTTGGGCTGTGATCTGTAGAGATAGTCAGAACCCAAATCTCTTACTATCTGTACAGATCCACTTAGGCATGTCGTGACAGATCACAAAATGCCAGGAAGCTTACTTGTGTTGGAGCAAGCTTTGTGACAAATCAGAAAAAAAATCACCTGCGGTTCCTTCAAAGACTGTTACCAATAGCACGATGTATACGTAACATCTGTTCTGGGAAACAACTGCAGTAGATAAAATTGTGTTGGCTTACGAAGTCACCTTTGTAACGTTTCCCTTTCTTACATCAAGGGATTGTACGTATGTGCGTTCTGACGGACTGCTGAACGTCAAAACTAACTCTCCTTTGAAGAAGCAAGGAGCACCTTTCTTCTCGTCATTGAGA
>NW_011192533.1:0-627 GCF_000146605.3 Meleagris gallopavo | reverse complement strand
TTAAGTTACATGATCCTCTAAGTTCTGAAGCCTTGCAAGCTGTGCCTGCGAGTTGTTGGGAATCTAGTGCTGTGTCTGTACAGCCCTTGGTGTATTGGCCCAGATTAAGATGCTTAAGATGCACTCCTAGGTGCTTTTGCTGTGTGAATATTGCTTGGGCTGTGATCTGTAGAGATAGTCAGACACCCAAATCTCTTACTATCTGTACAGATCCACTTAGGCATGTCGTGACAGATCACAAAATGCCAGGAAGCTTACTTGTGTTGGAGCAAGCTTTGTGACAAATCAGAAAAAAATCACCTGCAGTTCCTTCAAAGACTGTTACCAATAGCACGATGTATACGTAACGTCTGTTCTGGGAAACAACTGCAGTAGATAAAATTGTGTTGGCTTATGAAGTCACCTTTGTAACGTTTCCCTTTCTTACATCAAGGGATTGTACGTATGTGCGTTCTGACGGACTGCTGAACGTCAAAACTAACTCTCCTTTGAAGAAGCAAGGAGCACCTTTCTTCTCGTCATTGAGAAGCATGCTAGGAAGATGGCAAGCTCTGGGTGAGTACTGTGGGTGCTTCAGTGCTGCTAGCCGTTTTGTGCCACAGATCTTGAAAGAAATAGTTTGCTACA
>NW_011192532.1:0-830 GCF_000146605.3 Meleagris gallopavo | reverse complement strand
CCAGCTTGATGAAGAACCACATTTATCCTTTGTGATATAGATTAATGATCGAGTTGTTTGTTACTTTCAGTTTCGCAATGGTCCTCTTTCAAGTAAATAATGTAAATGCATCTAAGGGGTGTAATTTCCTTCTGCCCAACAGAGTTGTGTGAGAGGACCTTCCGTCACTTCCTTCTTGAAACTCCTGAGATACCAGAAGTGTTGAGCATCCAAACGGAAATGGGTTGGTGCTCTGCAAGGAGCCCACGTACTGTGTTAGTGTCCTTTAGCTTACTCAAGTTGTTGTATTAGGTGACTCTTTAGTAGCAGATCTCAGTCAAACTGAAACGTGTGATGAGGCTCAGTCCTTGTGTTTGTGTGTCTGTGTTCAAACTGACTCTTGTGTTATTAGTCGTCCTCCTTCTTTTAGGACAATACATCTTCCCAACTTGGAGGTGTAGAAATGACTTAGCAAGGGTGTTGATAGTCTATCGGATGGATTGTGCAGAAATGCCTCAGTTACTTGGATTAAAGAGCGTTAAAGTAGGAGCGTGCTTTGTAGAACTGTGTGTTTCAGAGTCATACAGTCAAATGTTGGAATTGTCCGGGGCGCAGTGGCAGTTAAATCCTTAGTTTCTCTTGGATTTGGAGCTGATCACTGATTGGACTAGGTGATCTAGTGGGTCCTTTCCAACCTTGTGATTCTATGATATCCTACTATAGGCAAAGATTCTTTGGTTTACAAGGTCTTTTGGAGTTTTGCTTAGCTGATTTCAGATCTCTTGTTTGAGAAGTGGTCGTGCAGGAGAACTCCTAACTATATACATTTCTAAATGGACTGAATTCCATTT
>NW_011192531.1:0-480 GCF_000146605.3 Meleagris gallopavo | reverse complement strand
GGCCTCAGCTTCCACGGGAACAGAGTGATTTCCACAAGCGCTTCTGTCCATCTGGCAGCCTGTGTGTCAAATGGTGACCAAAGGTGGCGCTGAAGACACCTGCGATGACAACAACATCTTCTACTGGGTGGACACCATCCTCTCCCAGATCATCACCTCCATTTTCTAGCAGTCATAAAATTAATAAAATCATCATTCCTACAGCCTGTGTCAGTATGGTTGCAGTGGGTTTGGGACAGTGGCAGCACTAAAGGCATTGGTGCAGGAGAGTGCTGCTGTACGGGGATTGGGGGCATGTTCCCGGGGAGGAGGAAGGGCGCTGGGCCGGGATAAAAGAGGCCTCGGTGGCTGTGAAGTGTCCAGAGACAGCCATGCCCCAGGGGAGAGAGCACATTTTGAGCGGGAACCTACGTCCCTGTGAGGTAATGCAGCGTTCCCCAGAGTACACGGGGAGGTCCTGTGAGTGCTGCAGCACGCTGG
>NW_011192530.1:0-862 GCF_000146605.3 Meleagris gallopavo | reverse complement strand
AAATGGTGACCAAAGGTGGCGCTGAAGACACCTGCGATGACAACAACATCTTCTACTGGGTGGACACCAACCTCTCCCAGATCATCACCTCCATTTCTAGCAGTCATAAAATTAATAAAATCATCATTCCTACAGCCTGTGTCAGTATGGTAGCAGTGGTTTGGGACAGTGGCAGCACTAAAGGCATTGGTGCAGGAGAGTGCTGCTGTACGGGGATTGGGGGCATGTTCCCGGGGAGGAGGAAGGGCGCTGGGCCGGGATAAAAGAGGCCTCGGTGGCTGTGAAGTGTCCAGAGACAGCCATGCCCCAGGGGAGAGAGCACATTTTGAGCGGGAACCTACGTCCCTGTGAGGTAATGCAGCGTTCCCCAGAGTACACGGGGAGGTCCTGTGAGTGCTGCAGCACGCTGGGAAGCATCCAGAGCACACTGGAATCCTCAGCTGGGCCAGTTCTGCAAAGATCCCGTGCGCATCACCTTCATAGAGGAGGCTCGCACCAAGGGAGCCTTCCCAGAAAGGGAAAGGGCGGCAAACCACCACAGCAAGATCTGCTGGGGAAGGGTGGGAGGCCGTGAGGCACGGCGGCTCGGACTGCCTGGTCTGTTTTGTCCCTCTGATTATTACTGCTGACTGGTAGTTCAGGCCGGCAGCCATGAAGTCGCTGATTGAAGCCTGTGGGCTGTCAAACGGGACTTTGGGGCACTGGCGTGGTGTCACGGCTCCAGCCCGGTGCAGCCCGGTGCTGTGACTAAGGGGGTGGAGGGACAAACGAACCCGTGAACCAGGAAAGGGGAAGAGAGGTAGTGAAAAGGTAGGGAGATGGGCCTAACAACAAAACAGCGGCAACGAGCTCAGGGAGAAAA
>NW_011192529.1:0-597 GCF_000146605.3 Meleagris gallopavo | reverse complement strand
GTTTTGCTTAGCTGATTTCAGATCTCTTGTTTGAGAAGTGGTCGTGCAGAAGAACTCCTAACTATATACATTTCTAAATGGACTGAATTCCATTTTTTCCTGTGTAGCAGATCTGACACTTGGTCTTAAGAGAATGTATTGCCTTATGAGAGAAGCAGTTAACCCGTTTTATCTGAAGCTGGGATAGGCAGTTGGTAATGCGTATATTGCAAGCTGCAGCGTGTTCCTTAGAAGCAAGCATAACACTGTGATAGTAAATCTCTTGGTGGTACCAGTGTCTTGTAATGCAGCCACTCAGAATCTAAACCCGGAAGGCACCGTGTACTGCGGGGCACAGACATGGGTACAGAGCTCTGATTCTGAGTTGTTAGGTTGAGTAACAGCTTGAAGGGCTCTTTGCCTCAAAACCGGAATGAGAGACTTCTCTGTCACGAAACCTGTAACTAGGGGATGCTTCGATGGTTTGTGTTTTATTCACAGCTACAGCCTGTGGAAATCGCAGAAAATATTTCACTTTTCCAGTTGGGGTTACTTTCATCAGAGCCTTTTGCTGATGGTTCCCAGATACAGGAGACAGAGTTTTCACTGCAGATCAGC
>NW_011192528.1:0-840 GCF_000146605.3 Meleagris gallopavo | reverse complement strand
AACTAGGGGATGCTTCGATGGTTTGTGTTTTATTCACAGCTACAGCCTGTGGAAATCGCAGAAAATATTTCACTTTTCCAGTTGGGGTTACTTTCATCAGAGCCTTTTGCTGATGGTTCCCAGATACAGGAGACAGAGTTTTCACTGCAGATCAGCATGAGAGCTGTGTAAATTCACAGCCTGGGGTTTTGCCTTGGGCTGCTGATGGGAAGTCACTGACGTGGCAAAGACAGTTACAGTTTATGTGGCTGTCGCTGTTTTCTGGTAGTTCACAGAAAAGGGCACAGTTCTCAGTGTGGGTCTTATGACTTTCTTGACAACGGTATTACCCTGTAGGGAAGGTCTGAAACCTTTTCAATCCACGGAAGCAAGTTTTCTTGTCATGTGCAGGCTGTGCAGATTTGCTGTTCTGTGGAAGATAAAGCAGCACAAGACACTCGTGTAGATAAGCACATCTTTTTGACAGCCCTGTCTTAGTGAGGAATTGGTCAACGTCTCTCCATGTTGGTTTGTATTGTCTTGAATGCTGGAAGTGACCACCAAAGATGAATAGAGCCCCTAGAAAGCTTGTAGGCTAGTATAAGTGGAGTTGGGCAGCGTGCTGCCTGTTCTTCTCTGCCCTCCCTTGCAACTGTAAGAACCGTCCCTGCTCCTGCTAGTGTTCTCTTCACACCTGCTCACTCGCCCTCATTGCATTAGTGGCTTGCTGGTTTCTTTTTCCTTATGTTAATTAGCTACTGGCCTATGACTGTATACCTTTTTCTTCAGCCTACTCCTAGTCATTGCTATGGATACAAGCTTACTGAACTAAATGGAGACAGCTTGTTCGCAAAGAAGAAT
>NW_011192527.1:21267-22316 GCF_000146605.3 Meleagris gallopavo | reverse complement strand
CTGGAAGGTGGAAAACAGCACTGCACTCTCCGCTTCTCTCCTGCCATGCGCAGGAACCGCACCTCTCAGCAACAAGGCGCTGCGTGGACAACACGTTCCTGACAATAAGGCGAGTCTCTTTCTTTGTGGCTGATCTGTCTCTCTGTGCTGCAGGACCCGTCTGGTGCAGGCAATCCGGTGCCGCCTCAAGCGCCCGGTGTGCAGTGGAACAGCGTCCTGCATCCTTCCAACAACCAGTCAGGCTTTGTGCGAGACCCAGGTATGTGAGTTGGGTTTGGACCTCGCGGTACAACTTGTTTGTAAAGCTGGGTGCGTAACTAAGAAGTGCCTGGCCTGATGACGTGCATTCTGTGCTGAGACAGCACCTGAAGCTGTGCCAGCGCTGTTTGCTGCAAGCGTTCCGGCGCCTGGCACCACGTTCGACTCTTGCCAGCAGTCCTTCGGCCTCTGAGTGTTCGATGCAGGCCAGCAGTTGGGCTTGTAAGATGCTTCCTCTGGCTTTGGCAAGACTTTCCTACAACTGCTGGGTTTCCAAGCTCCGCGACCTTAAGCTTCCCAGCAAGGGGTGGTTGTGACACTATTGGGTGGCATTTCCCTGTGTGAGAGTAGGAAAAATGAGCCCAGAGGTTCAGCCTTGGTGGCTGAAGGTATGTTCCTTGGGTGAAGGAGGAAATGGAATCTGTTGTCATAGTGGGTAACGCTGGCACCCTCCTAGCAACAACTGCAAAACGTGCCTCGGATGGTGCTGGAAGGGTTCTGTTAGTGGGCCCTGTGGGCCGTTGTTACTAAAGACACGCGTGTCCAGTGGCACCACTGGGTCCTTTACCCACTGCCTGCTCCTCTCCCTGGTGACCAGGTTATTTGCAGAGGAATGCTCAGATGGCCCAGCACAGCTCTCCCCAGCCCGGCTCAGCCTTATTTCTCCAGCTGCCTTCTGGAGGACAGATGCACGCTGCAGTGTGGCCACATCAGCAGAACTGCATGGGAAGCCACAGACCCCAGGCCGTGCAGCACAGCCCTCAAGGTGAGGCATGGCAGCTTCGTCGGGG
>NW_011192527.1:0-609 GCF_000146605.3 Meleagris gallopavo | reverse complement strand
AAGTTTTCTTGGCAGGTGCAGGCTGTGCAGATTTGCTGTTCTGTGGAAGATAAAGCAGCACAAGACACTTGTGTAGATAAGCTCATCTTTTTGACAGCCCTGTCTTAGTGAGGAATTGGTCAACGTCTCTCCATGTTGGTTTGTATTGTCTTGAATGCTGGAAGTGACCACCAAAGATGAATAGAGCCCCTAGAAAGCTTGTAGGCTAGTATAAGTGGAGTTGGGCAGCGTGCTGCCTGTTCTGCTCTGCCCTCCCTTGCAACTGTAAGAACCGTCCCTGCTCCTGCTAGTGTTCTCTTCACACCTGCTCACTCGCCCTCATTGCATTAGTGGCTTGCTGGTTTCTTTTTCCTTATGTTAATTAGCTACTGGCCTATGACCGTATACCTTTTTCTTCAGCCTACTCCTAGTCATTGCTATGGATACAAGCTTACTGAACTAAATGGAGACAGCTTGTTTGCAAAGAAGAATGACTCGGCGATGTACAAGGCAAGGCATCTTGGAAGCCAAGGTGATCGTACTGATGTGTTGTATTGCATACTCAGCAGGGTGTTGGGGTTCTTGGAGGGACGCCCTCTCTTGTGCATCAGTGCAGGTGAGCTGCCACGT
>NW_011192526.1:1841-3099 GCF_000146605.3 Meleagris gallopavo | reverse complement strand
GAACGTACTGTAGAGTGAGTTGGCTCACAGTAGCAGGACTTGCAGTTCCAGCTTGATGAAGAACCACATTATCCTTTGTGATATAGATTAATGATCAAGTTGTTTGTTACTTTCAGTTTGCAATGGTCCTCTTTCAAGTAAATAATGTAAATGCATCTAAGGGGTGTAATTTCCTTCTGCCCAACAGAGTTGTGTGAGAGGACCTTCCGTCACTTCCTTCTTGAAACTCCTGAGATACCAGAAGTGTTGAGCATCCAAACGGAAATGGGTTGGTGCTCTGCAAGGAGCCCACGTACTGTGTTAGTGTCCTTTAGCTTACTCAAGTTGTTGTATTAGGTGACTCTTTAGTAGCAGATCTCAGTCAAACTGAAACGTGTGATGAGGCTCAGTCCTTGTGTTTGTGTGTCTGCGTTCATACTGACTCTTGTGTTATTAGTCGTCCTCCTCCTTTTAGGACAATACATCTTCCCAACTTGGAGGTGTAGAAATGACTTAGCAAGGGTGTTGATAGTCTATCGGATGGATTGTGCAGAAAATGCCTCAGTTACTTGGATTAAAGAGCGTTAAAGTAGGAGCGTGCTTTGTAGAACTGTGTGTTTCAGAGTCATACAGTCAAATGTTGGAATTGTCCGGGGCGCAGTGGCAGTTAAATCCTTAGTTTCTCTTGGATTTGGAGCTGATCACTGATTGGACTAGGTGATCTAGTGGGTCCTTTCCAACCTTGTGATTCTATGATATCCTACTATGGGCAAAGATTCTTTGGTTTACAAGGTCTTTTGGAGTTTTGCTTAGCTGATTTCAGATCTCTTGTATGAGAAGTGGTCGTGCAGAAGAACTCCTAACTATATATGTTTCTAAATGGACTGAATTCCATTTTTTTCCTGTGTAGCAGATCTGACACTTGGTCTTAAGAGAATGTATTGCCTTATGAGAGAAGCAGTTAACCCGTTTTATCTGAAGCTGGGATAGGCAGTTGGTAATGCGTATATTGCAAGCTGCAGCGTGTTCCTTAGAAGCAAGCATAACACTGTGATAGTAAATCTCGTGGTGGTACCAGTGTCTTGTAATGCAGCCTCTCAGAATCTAAACCCGGAAGGCACCGTGAGCTGCGGGGCACAGACATGGGTACAAAGCTCTGATTCTGAGTTGTTAGGTTGAGTAACAGCTTGAAGGGCTCTTTGCCTCAAAACTGGAATGAGAGACTTCTCTGTCACGAAACCTGTAACTAGGGGATGCTTCGATGGTTTGTGTTTTATTC
>NW_011192526.1:0-654 GCF_000146605.3 Meleagris gallopavo | reverse complement strand
TTCTCTGCCCTCCCTTGCAACTGTAAGAACCGTCCCTGCTCCTGCTAGTGTTCTCTTCACGCCTGCTCACTCGCCCTCATTGCATTAGTGGCTTGCTGGTTTCTTTTTCCTTATGTTAATTAGCTACTGGCCTATGACTGTATACCTTTTTCTTCAGCCTACTCCTAGTCGTTGCTATGGATGCAAGCTTACTGAACTAAATGGAGACAGCTTGTTTGCAAAGAAGAATGACTTGGTGATGTACAAGGCAAGGCATCTTGGAAGCCAAGGTGATCGTACTGATGTGTTGTATTGCATACTAAGCAGGGTGTTGGGGTTCTTGGAGGGACGCCCTCTCTTGTGCATCAGTGCAGGTGAGCTGCCACGTCCACGCTTCTCTTGAAGCGCTGTGCTCAGCGTTTCCTTCTGGCCTTGTCCAACTGTTTTGTTCCTGGAGTAGTGCCAAGGACAAACCTAAATACACACGCTGCTACTCAGCATTTTAGCATGCCAAAGTGCCCAGGAGCTATTAATCTGTCTAATGAGGGAATAGTTGTGGGGTGACCAAAGATGCTGAGCATACAGGCCCCGAGCGAAGCCTTATTTTCTTGGAAGGTAGTGTTAGGCTCTACTCTACTCAGCAAGACCAGCACTCTGTTTCTGAACTGACATACG
>NW_011192525.1:0-485 GCF_000146605.3 Meleagris gallopavo | reverse complement strand
GTACTGATGTGTTGTATTGCATACTAAGCAGGGTGTTGGGGTTCTTGGAGGGACGCCCTCTCTTGTGCATCAGTGCAGGTGAGCTGCCACGTCCACGCTTCTCTTGAAGCGCTGTGCTCAGCGTTTCCTTCTGGCCTTGTCCAACTGTTTTGTTCCTGGAGTAGTGCCAAGGACAAACCTAAATACACACGCTGCTACTCAGCATTTTAGCATGCCAAAGTGCCCAGGAGCTATTAATCTGTCTAATGAGGGAATAGTTGTGGGGTGACCAAAGATGCTGAGCATACAGGCCCCGTACGAAGCCTTATTTCTTGGAAGGTAGTGTTAGGCTCTACTCTACTCAGCAAGACCAGCACTCTGTTTCTGAACTGACATACGCGTTCAGTGTGGTGTTCTGGCTTGGTTTGCTCAGGGTGGAGCTCCTCTGGCCATGAGATGCTGCTGGTGTCTTGGCAGAGCACAGCCTGTGGTTGAACAGCATGGAT
>NW_011192524.1:0-755 GCF_000146605.3 Meleagris gallopavo | reverse complement strand
TTGATACTTTAAAGCACAAGCTCTCCTAGCACTGACCTACCTTAGACAAGCTCAGCCTGCAGGGAAAAGTTCTTCATTCCTCTGCGTCTGCAGACTTTGCACACACTTCCAGGTGCAGTAGTCAGCCCAGGTCTCAGCACAGCTTGACCAACCAGGAAATGCAGCTGATGCCCGCCGTGCTTTTCTCTCTTCTGAAACACTGTTACTGCTGCAAGAAGCAAGGATTAAAATCACAGAATCACAGAACTGCGTTGGAAGGGACCCCAAGGAATAACTGAGTCCAACCCCCTGCCAAACGGGCTCCCTACCGTGCAGCCATAAAAGAACTACAAAAGCATCTCTGACTCTGAGATTGACACCTCATCGGCCCATCTCACTGCCATGTTCAGTATCTAGTGCCAGCAAGTCTGACCAACAGCTCTGCTTTGAGGAGAACCGGAATTGGTTTCAGGCACCTGGCTCTGAAATCTGGAAAACCCCACCATTAGCGTAACTTAGTTTCTGCAAGTTTGGGCACTAGAAATAATGGAAATAAACCCACAGAAACCCACCCAAACAATGACGACAGGTGCTGGAAAAGGAAGTCCTCTTTACCTTTCGGATGGAAAGTCGATGACGCTGTGGAATTTGCCCTGTACAGCTGCAGGGCCTTCTTCCACTTCCATGTCCCCGCTCTCTGGCAGGATGGGAGAGCAGCTGTGGCCTCGCCTCTGTGCCTGTGCCTCCTCCAAGCTGAGCAGCTCGTAGCAGCAGAA
>NW_011192523.1:0-464 GCF_000146605.3 Meleagris gallopavo | reverse complement strand
CCCAAACAATGACGACAGGTGCTGGAAAAGGAAGTCCTCTTTACCTTTCGGATGGAAAGTCGATGACGCTGTGGAATTTGCCCTGTACAGCTGCAGGGCCTTCTTCCACTTCCATGTCCCCGCTCTCTGGCAGGATGGGAGAGCAGCTGTGGCCTCGCCTCTGTGCCTGTGCCTCCTCCAAGCTGAGCAGCTTCGTAGCAGCAGAAGACACCCACACAGACTTGGGTGCTGAGAGAGAACCATGCGCTGTAAGATAAAACCACAGGTAAGAGCGAGGATCAGAAAGCAGCAGCACGGCCATCGCAGTTCTGGGGGAGGTGCTGAATTTTTCTCAGACTTGCTTATCTAAGCCACTGGAAGAAGAGGAGCTCAAAATAACCATGGGCTCAGAGGTGTCTTTATGGCAAAGGACACAGTCACCCAGATGGTAGGTGAACCCCAATCTGCCTGACAGCTCTAAATTC
>NW_011192522.1:0-612 GCF_000146605.3 Meleagris gallopavo | reverse complement strand
CCTGACAGCTCTAAATTACTGCCGAGCAAAGGTGCATCAGCAAACAAAATGCTATCTCCGGCAAAAGCTGAGACACACTTTTTGCCTCTCAAAGGAATTCACTCAGCTCTAATCCACCACCATTTATTCCCACAGACACATATCAATCACCCTGCTG
Source organism: Meleagris gallopavo (assembly GCF_000146605.3). NCBI lineage: Eukaryota > Metazoa > Chordata > Aves > Galliformes > Phasianidae > Meleagris > Meleagris gallopavo. The sequence continues at coordinate 455 of NW_011192522.1, read as the reverse complement.
CCATCAGCTGCCCATGTTGCCCTCTCTCATGCTTCCACAATGGCTTCTGAGACAGCACTGCTGTCAGCAGCTCTTTCTTCTCATTCTCTCCTGTTTGTCCTCCAGCTGCATAGTGACACTTGTTTTGTCATTACCCACCGCAACCACCACCAACCAAAACAAAACCAAAAAACCTCTCTTTGTCATTACTGCCAAACAAAGAATGGCCACCACACAGAAATGAGAGATCACAGAATCCTAGAATGGTCTCAGTTGCAAAGGACCACAATGCTCATCCAGTTCCAACCCCTGCTATGTGCAGAGTTGCCAACCACCAAACAAACCAGGCTGCCCAGAGCCACATCCAGCCTGGCCTTGAATGCCTCCAGGGATGGGGCATCCACAACCTCCTTGGGCAACCTGTTCCAGTGCCTCACCACCCTCTGGTGAAAAACTTCTTCCTAATGGAAGAAGAT
>NW_011192521.1:0-522 GCF_000146605.3 Meleagris gallopavo | reverse complement strand
ACCCCCTCTTCATTTCACTTCCAGGAAGCACAGAACCCAGAGGGTGTTGAATCTCTCAAGGACCCCCTTTAACAGGGACTTGAACTCTATTTGTCTTGGAGGGCTGGTCTCAAGCTCCCCCTCACTGTGTTACTTCCAGGAAACATGGAACCCGCCACACACTCAGGACATCTCCCCGCTCGTGTGTGGGGTACCCACTTGGGGATCTCCTTACCCTTGCTCTCTGTACGTGATACAGACTTCTATCACGCTTTACCGGAGGCAATAAAAAGGAATGCCTTACCATATTCCAGGGAACTTGTGGCTGGTCCTGATGGAGCTGGGATTTGGGGGAGCTCCCAGAGAATCACTCAGTATGTGCGCTGAACAGAGGCCCCTCCAGTCCTTCGGTCCGTGAGATTTCAGTCTCATTGTCCCATCTGGGTTGCTAAAATTGTCATCCGAAATCCAGGAAGAAAACTCTCTAACTCCTATGTGGTGTTAGAAAGCAATATTCCTTTATTCCTCATGATGCACGTCGGG
>NW_011192520.1:0-687 GCF_000146605.3 Meleagris gallopavo | reverse complement strand
GACTTGAACTCTATTTGTCTTGGAGGGCTGGTCTCAAGCTCCCCCTCACTGTGTTACTTCCAGGAAACATGGAACCCGCCACACACTCAGGACATCTCCCCGCTCGTGTGTGGGGTACCCACTTGGGGATCTCCTTACCCTTGCTCTCTGTACGTGATACAGACTTCTATCACGCTTTACCGGAGGCAATAAAAAGGAATGCCTTACCATATTCCAGGGAACTTGTGGCTGGTCCTGATGGAGCTGGGATTTGGGGGAGCTCCCAGAGAATCACTCAGTATGTGCGCTGAACAGAGGCCCCTCCAGTCCTTCGGTCCGTGAGATTTCAGTCTCATTGTCCCATCTGGGTTGCTAAAATTGTCATCCGAAATCCAGGAAGAAAACTCTCTAACTCCTATGTGGTGTTAGAAAGCAATATTCCTTTATTCCTCATGATGCACGTCGGGCAACTTGACAAGCAAGCATACCCTTTCAGAGCTCAGGTTCTACATTTATACAGTTAAGACATACATATGCAGTACACTGGTATATACATTCATTCTTTTTCAAGGTCTCAAAGATATGTGCATATCCCTTTGGATATGCTCAGTGGTATTCACGGTAATCGAGTGCCCACCTACTTCTTCCTCTTTTTTCCACACCAGCTTCATCACTGAAACCTTTGACTCACTTCCATGCACTTATCCC
>NW_011192519.1:0-532 GCF_000146605.3 Meleagris gallopavo | reverse complement strand
TCGGGCAACTTGACAAGCAAGCATACCCTTTCAGAGCTCAGGTTCTACATTTATACAGTTAAGACATACATATGCAGTACACTGGTATATACATTCATTCTTTTTCAAGGTCTCAAAGATATGTGCATATCCCTTTGGATATGCTCAGTGGTATTCACGGTAATCGAGTGCCCACCTACTTCTTCCTCTTTTTTCCACACCAGCTTCATCACTGAAACCTTTGACTCACTTCCATGCACTTATCCCCAGTTTGGATAATTTCCATTGCTTATTAGGCCATAGTGAGCAACTTTTAAAAACTATCTATGTAGAACCCAATGAAAATGTCCATGCACGTTTTGAGGCAAAAGAAAAAAGTATTCTGTTGTGAAACCAACACTTCTCATGAGGCAAAATCATTGAGGCAGAAGATAAACGTATTCTATTATGTCCCCACTACAAAATTATTTAGGAAAAACAAGACTGTTCACCCACAAGAGCTGAAATGGAAAGTTTCAGAACTATCAACTTAAGCATTCCTTCTGCTAAACTA
>NW_011192518.1:0-575 GCF_000146605.3 Meleagris gallopavo | reverse complement strand
GCCCACCTACTTCTTCCTCTTTTTTCCACACCAGCTTCATCACTGAAACCTTTGACTCACTTCCATGCACTTATCCCCAGTTTGGATAATTTCCATTGCTTATTAGGCCATAGTGAGCAACTTTTAAAAACTATCTATGTAGAACCCAATGAAAATGTCCATGCACGTTTTGAGGCAAAAGAAAAAAGTATTCTGTTGTGAAACCAACACTTCTCATGAGGCAAAATCATTGAGGCAGAAGATAAACGTATTCTATTATGTCCCCACTACAAAATTATTTAGGAAAACAAGACTGTTCACCCACAAGAGCTGAAATGGAAAGTTTCAGAACTATCAACTTAAGCATTCCTTCTGCTAAACTAATATATTGGTTCTTAAACTAATGTACTAATCCTTGTTGCTAAGTAAACCAACCTACATCACCCCGAGGTGGTTGGCCACAATGCACTATGAGAACTGCCCCTAGGATCCATTACAACTGACAAAGAGAGATATAGCAGAGAAAAACAGAATACTTGTGGCAAGTATGCTTAAGTAATGGAGACCATATTATGAAGAGTCAGAATGAAGCAAAT
>NW_011192517.1:0-552 GCF_000146605.3 Meleagris gallopavo | reverse complement strand
CGCGGCGGCCGGGGTGGGCGTCACGTGGCCCGGGGAGCCGGCGGTACGGGGCCGAGGAAACGCGGGTCCTGGCGGGACTGGGCGGTGGGTCACGTAGGGCCGGGAAGGGAATCCGAGGCATCCTCCTGGAGCTGCGGGTGCCGGGACGCGTTCTGGGGGCCCCGTGGGGCCGGCAAGGGGGTGCTTTGCTATTGGAGACAAGCCGTTCCGTAAGGAGCGCTGGGTGATGCTGACTGACGCCATCCCTTGTGAGCGTGCTCTATAGAAAGCTGCCCTCTGTGGGAGCGAGGAAACGAAACGCGGTGATTCAATACTGCCGGGTTGTTACGGGGTTCCTGCAGTCTGGGATTCTAGTCTGAGGACTGCGTGAGGACGCTACGAGGATAGCAGCTCCTGTGAGTGTAAGTTCTGTTATGTCAGATTCGGTGATTGGTTCCCAGTTCCAGATTCTTTGATTCTGTGATGATTCTGGGCTTCAAATGTGTGGTGGTGACTCTGATTCCTCACTAAGAGTACAGACCCCCAGACTTGTAGCTACGCAATACGATGCTA
>NW_011192516.1:0-534 GCF_000146605.3 Meleagris gallopavo | reverse complement strand
GTCACGTGGCCCGGGGAGCCGGCGGTACGGGGCCGAGGAAACGCGGGTCCTGGCGGGGCTGGGCGGTGGGTCACGTAGGGCCGGGAAGGGAATCCGAGGCGTCCTCCTGGAGCTGCGGGTGCCGGGACGCGTTCTGGGGGCCCCGTGGGGCCGGCAAGGGGTGCTTTGCTATTGGAGACAAGCCGTTCCGTAAGGAGCGCTGGGTGATGCTGACTGACGCCATCCCTTGTGAGCGTGCTCTATAGAAAGCTGCCCTCTGTGGGAGCGAGGAAACGAAACGCGGTGATTCAATACTGCCGGGTTGTTACGGGGTTCCTGCAGTCTGGGATTCTAGTCTGAGGACTGCATGAGGACGCTACGAGGATAGCAGCTCCTGTGAGTGTAAGTTCTGTTATGTCAGATTCGGTGATTGGTTCCCAGTTCCAGATTCTTTGATTCTGTGATGATTCTGGGCTTCAAATGTGTGGTGGTGACTCTGATTCCTCACTAAGAGTACAGACCCCCAGACTTGTAGCTACGCAATACGATGCATTT
>NW_011192515.1:0-799 GCF_000146605.3 Meleagris gallopavo | reverse complement strand
GTCCTCCTGGAGCTGCGGGTGCCGGGACGCGTTCTGGGGGCCCCGTGGGGCCGGGAAGGGGTGCTTTGCTATTGGAGACAAGCCGTTCCGTAAGGAGCGCTGGGTGATGCTGACTGACGCCATCCCTTGTGAGCGTGCTCTATAGAAAGCTGCCCTCTGTGGGAGCGAGGAAACGAAACGCGGTGATTCAATACTGCCGGGTTGTTACGGGGTTCCTGCAGTCTGGGATTCTAGTCTGAGGACTGCGTGAGGACGCTACGAGGATAGCAGCTCCTGTGAGTGTAAGTTCTGTTATGTCAGATTCGGTGATTGGTTCCCAGTTCCAGATTCTTTGATTCTGTGATGATTCTGGGCTTCAAATGTGTGGTGGTGACTCTGATTCCTCACTAAGAGTACAGACCCCCAGACTTGTAGCTACGCAATACGATGCATTTCCACATCCCACCCCTGTGCACAGTGTGTGGCATAGTTCTGAGTGCCTGACAAAACCCAAGACAAAATCAATTTCTGTAGCTTATTTTAAATATATATATATATGTATATTTGCTTTAGTTCTGCTCCCTGTTCCATTTATTTACGTTCTCCCTTGCTTCATATGTAACTTCCAACCTTGGCATTTTGCAGATAATACCTTTTCCCCCTCTCATCCTTCGATGGCTCCTGATGGTCCCTTGTTTCTCAGTTTTAATGGGCTCTCAGTGTCATGAGCCCGTTCGCGTAAGAATTTGGGAGTGGCGTTCACTCCATGAATCTTATCACAGTTAGTGTCCCTAGTTGCTATCATGCAGACTCCACCAAC
>NW_011192514.1:0-483 GCF_000146605.3 Meleagris gallopavo | reverse complement strand
TCTACTCGGACAACCATCTTTGCAGAGATCTGCTCGTGAGCACATCTGGATGTGGCTGTCTGGTAATAAACATTCTGTTACCACGCAAAACATTCTTGTCTTTTCTAGATAGGAAAACATGGGTAATTCCCTGCCTAAGTGGGAGAAGTTATCTCTGCTATTTGAGGCTTGGAAGCCCATGCCATGTTAGGCTTGTGCTGGTGTTTTCTAAACCATGTGTACTGTAAGATGCAAGAATGTAAAGGAAACTTAACAGCCGTTGTTTTCTTTCAGCGTTTGGAAGAGGCTGGGCTTGAGGTCCAAACTCTTGGAAGAGAGTCCTTAGGGTTATGGAAAGGCTGTGTAGGATCTGCAAAGGAGAGTGTGATTTGTCCTGGGTTGGACTGGGATGTGGTGTGATCTCTGGGAACTAAGCAGCACAAGGAATGTTGCTGCTGTCCCAGTGCATCAGTGCACTGCTCTGAATTTAATTGCTATCCGAAT
>NW_011192513.1:0-862 GCF_000146605.3 Meleagris gallopavo | reverse complement strand
AGCCTCCTGTGTGCAGGGCTGCTCTCTGAGATCCAGAGCAGGTGGGAGCTGAAACAAATGATATTCTGATTATTTCTTTATCTATTCAAATAGCTTGGTTGCTTTCGTACATTAGGATTGCTGGACAGAAGACAAAGGCGTAAAATAAGAAGAAATGTGATGAACAGCATTGCTTTATTGGAATTAAAATTACCATAGGAACAACAAACAGGGAGGGAGGGCAAGAGAGTTGAAATAAAGGCAGTTTGAACTTTTCCCAAATTTCTGATAATCACATGCTGAGCATGTTACTGATGCCGAAGCAATAAATCTCCAAACAGTTTCCTGAGAGCATCCTTCAGCTCCTGGTTCCTCATGCTGTAGATGAGGGGGTTCACAGCTGGAGGCACCACTGAGTACAGAAATGACACCACCAGGTCCAGGGGTGGGGTGGAGATGGATGGGGGCTTCAGGTAGGCAACCATGCCAGTGCTGACAAACAGGGAGACCACAGCCAGGTGAGGGAGGCACGTGGAGAAGGCTTTGTGCCGTCCCTGCTCAGAGGGCATCCTCAGCACAGCCCTGAAGATCTGCACATAGGACACAACAATGAATATAAAACAAGCAAAAAAGATTAAGACACTAAATACGGTAAATCCAAATTCTCTAAGGTAAGAACCAGAGCAGGAGAGCTTAAGGATCTGAGCAGTTTCACAGAAAAACTGATCCACAGTATTGCCTAGGCACAGAGGCGTTGAGAATGTGTTGGCAGTATGCAGCAGGGAATAGAGAACCCCAGTGCCCCAGGCAGCTGCTGCCATGGTGGCACAAGCTCTGCTGTCCATCAAGGTCTCGTAGTGCAGGGGCTTGCAGATGGCAACGT
>NW_011192512.1:0-629 GCF_000146605.3 Meleagris gallopavo | reverse complement strand
TCAGAGGGCATCCTCAGCACAGCCCTGAAGATCTGCACATAGGACACAACAATGAATATAAACAAGCAAAAGAATTAAGACACTAAATACGGTAAATCCAAATTCTCTAAGGTAAGAACCAGAGCAGGAGAGCTTAAGGATCTGAGCAGTTTCACAGAAAACTGATCCACAGTATTGCCTAGGCACAGAGGCGTTGAGAATGTGTTGGCAGTATGCAGCAGGGAATAGAGAACCCCAGTGCCCCAGGCAGCTGCTGCCATGGTGGCACAAGCTCTGCTGTCCATCAAGGTCTCGTAGTGCAGGGGCTTGCAGATGGCAACGTAGCGGTCATAGGACATGATGGTGAGAATGCAATACTCTGCTGAAAACAAAAGAAAAGAAAAAGACCTGTGCAGCACATCCTGCATAGGAGATGTCCCTGGTGTCCCAGAGGGCATTGGCCATGGCTTTGGGGAGAGTGGTGGAGATGCAGCCCAGGTCGAGGAGGGCGAGGTTGAGCAGGAAGAAGTCCATGGGGCTGTGCAGGCGGTGGTGGCAGGCTACGGCTGTGCTGATGAGGCCGTTGCCCAGGAGGGCAGCCAGGTAGATGCCCAGCAAGAGCCAGAAGTGCAGGAGCTGCAGCTGCCGCG
>NW_011192511.1:0-559 GCF_000146605.3 Meleagris gallopavo | reverse complement strand
AAGGTCCCGTAGTGCAGGGGCTTGCAGATGGCAATGTAGCGGTCATAGGACATGATGGTGAGAATGCAATACTCTGCTGAAAACAAAAAGAAAAGAAAAAGACCTGTGCAGCACATCCTTCATAGGAGATGTCCCTGGTGTCCCAGAGGGCATTGGCCATGGCTTTGGGGAGAGTGGTGGAGATGCAGCCCAGGTCGAGGAGGGCGAGGTTGAGCAGGAAGAAGTACATGGGGCTGTGCAGGCGGTGGTGGCAGGCTACGGCTGTGCTGATGAGGCCGTTGCCCAGGAGGGCAGCCAGGTAGATGCCCAGCAAGAGCCAGAAGTGCAGGAGCTGCAGCTGCCGCGTGTCTGCCAACGCCAGCAGGAGGAACTCACTGATGGAGCTGCTGTTGGGCATCTGCTGCCTCTGGGCACTGGGACCTGTTGGCACAAGAACCTGTCCAAGGAGTAGGAAAGTTAGTGAGAAGTCATTCCATGTGGGAAAATTCCATGTGGTCAAAGATGTGAACTACATTTCATGCGGCTGATTTTGCCCTTTTCTCTCAAGGAAGCAGTCTTA
>NW_011192510.1:0-628 GCF_000146605.3 Meleagris gallopavo | reverse complement strand
GTGGTGGTGCTGTGGTGATTTTCTTTACAGCATCTGTCAGATGAAATCACGTCTAATGCAGAAGTACTTGTCAGCATGTGCAGAATCAGTGCCAGAAATACGTGGGTTGAAAATAAAAGTTTGAATGATGTTCTTTTCCCTCACAGTCTGGTCCCACTTACCATGGCCTACGAGTGTTCAGTGAAGTCAGAAATCCTGAGCATTTCTGCTGCACACATTGTGAAGGGCAGTGCGAGCTGAAAGGCAAAGGGATTCACTGCTGCTTAGTGCAAGGTAAGGGGAGCTGGTTGGGCTTGTTTCCACACACTCTGAGCTTTTGGAGACAAAGGGAGAATGCCCTCCCCATGTTTCCCTGAAAAGAAGCCAGACCCTGCTGAGAACAGAGGAAACCACTGCCCATTGCGGAATGCCCACCCTTTCCCGGGGGCCCTGAGTGAGGTCTCATCACCACACGTCCAGCAAATGACACCTAACATTCTCTTCACCAACCCCACAGCATTTCCTTGCATATGGCAGCTCTCCCCTTCATCCCTGGACTTTGATCTCGAGCCTACGGCAAAGATTTGCATCCTGAAGATCAGCTCACAGCTCTGAAGGACACCTCAGGGAGATGTGACCTAATGATTGC
>NW_011192509.1:0-989 GCF_000146605.3 Meleagris gallopavo | reverse complement strand
CAAAAAAATCATCTAAAGGTAATAGTTCTTGATATAGCACAGAGTAAGAGGCATCCATATCAGAAATAAACCTCTTTACCCTGCTTCCCAAGCTGCTTTTGGTCCAGTGGCGGGGGGAACTCTCCCTGAGCCCTTCCAGGCTCCCCCTTACCTCTTCTTCTTGGTAAGGACATCCCTGTTGTACCTTTACTCAACTTTGCCTTCCTCAGCCTGTGTGTTTTTTTGTTTGTTTGTTTGTTTGTTTGTTTTCCCAAACCCTTTTCACTTTCTAGACTTTCATCATCACATACATTACTAACATTATATTTCAGTTTCACCCCCTCCCCTCCCCAGGCTTCCAGTGCTCACGCTGGGATATCGGGTTTCCGAGATCTCTGCAGATGACGGCTATTCTCACTTTCAATGTCCCCGTCCCATCCCCATTCACAAGCAATGCACCCTTTACAGTCACAGCGGGAGGCTCCGGCCCACACCTCTTTCTCCTACTCCGAGTTGTTCTTACAAGCCGCGGTGTGGGGGGGGTAGGTATGGGGGGATGTGTTCTCGTGCCGGCCCAAACTCTAATATCCCAAACTCACTGTTTCCTTAACCTTTTTGCCATTTTTTGTTGTTTGTTTTTCCACAATTCCACTCTTTATACCTCAACTACATTTCCGCATACCGTTAACAACTCCTTTTCCACATACCATTAAAAATTGCATTTCCACATACCATTAAGACAGTTTGTCCCAGTGCCTTCAAAATCCACAAATCAAACAATACAATTCCTCAACTTCCACAAATACCCAGCACTTGGTCTCATGATTAGAGTACTTAACTATAAAACTGACCCCGTTACTCCATTTATGTTCCCGGTTTCTTATTCAATATTCTCCCTGGCTCACCAGCAATGTTTTCTCCACTGAGCCAAAATACAACCCAGGGGGTCTTCTCAGTATCACTTTAGACCTCCTTGTATCATAACAGCCTCGTACATGACATATCATAAC
>NW_011192508.1:0-588 GCF_000146605.3 Meleagris gallopavo | reverse complement strand
TTTATACCTCAACTACATTTCCGCATACCGTTAACAACTCCTTTTCCACATACCATTAAAAATTGCATTTCCACATACCATTAAGACAGTTTGTCCCAGTGCCTTCAAAATCCACAAATCAAACAATACAATTCCTCAACTTCCACAAATACCCAGCACTTGGTCTCATGATTAGAGTACTTAACTATAAAACTGACCCCGTTACTCCATTTATGTTCCCGGTTTCTTATTCAATATTCTCCCTGGCTCACCAGCAATGTTTCTCCACTGAGCCAAAATACAACCCAGGGGGTCTTCTCAGTATCACTTTAGACCTCCTTGTATCATAACAGCCTCGTACATGACATATCATAACACAACATAACACTTTCACAACATAAACATTTAACAATCACAAAGACAGTGACAATAATCAATACAATTTATCCTCAGGATCCCTTTCTCTCTCTGCCTCCCTCCAGAGCCCAATCTTCCCTCTATATTCCCTTTCCCCATACTTGCATAGGTGCCCCACCTCCTTCTCCAATAAACAACATATCAGTGATAACATCATTTCCATCCATGAATTAGGCCCTAGAAATTGATCTA
>NW_011192507.1:0-901 GCF_000146605.3 Meleagris gallopavo | reverse complement strand
AACTCCTTTTCCACATACCATTAAAATTGCATTTCCACATACCATTAAGACAGTTTGTCCCAGTGCCTTCAAAATCCACAAATCAAACAATACAATTCCTCAACTTCCACAAATACCCAGCACTTGGTCTCATGATTAGAGTACTTAACTATAAAACTGACCCCGTTACTCCATTTATGTTCCCGGTTTCTTATTCAATATTCTCCCTGGCTCAACAGCAATGTTTTCTCCACTGAGCCAAAATACAACCCAGGGGGTCTTCTCAGATCACTTTAGACCTCCTTGTATCATAACAGCCTCGTACATGACATATCATAACACAACATAACACTTTCACAACATAAACATTTAACAATCACAAAGACAGTGACAATAATCAATACAATTTATCCTCAGGATCCTTTCTCTCTCTGCCTCCCTCCAGAGCCCAATCTTCCCTCTATATTCCTTTCCCATACTTGCATAGGTGCCCACCTCCTTCTCCAATAAACAACATATCAGTGATAACATCATTTCCATCCATGAATTAGGCCCTAGAAATTGATCTAATTGTTCTACTACACTTACAGAATCCTCAATTAAGGAATTCTTGAAACTCCTAACTTTTCTTCTCGTAAAAACAACAGACATCAGCATACCCTATTCCCTTTGACCTAAGGAGACTGCCCTAAGAGGATAAAGTGAAGTATTAGTAAGGTTAGTGTTAGAGAAAGGAAAATTCTCCAGGTCCCATTCACATTGCTCCAACTCCCTCAGTAATACAGTAATAGAATGTGCATCCTCTCTCCAGGACCCTGCACAGATCAGCAGCACGGCCGCTCTCTTACTCTGTAGAGATCACTGCCACTTGCAGTGCTTTTGAAATTGAAGGGGGGAAGTTGTCTAAGGGATCCCATTTATG
>NW_011192506.1:0-547 GCF_000146605.3 Meleagris gallopavo | reverse complement strand
AAAACAACAGACATCAGCATACCCTATTCCCTTTGACCTAAGGAGACTGCCCTAAGAGGATAAAGGTGAAGTATTAGTAAGGTTAGTGTTAGAGAAAGGAAAATTCTCCAGGTCCCATTCACATTGCTCCAACTCCCTCAGTAATACAGTAATAGAATGTGCATCCTCTCTCCAGGACCCTGCACAGATCAGCAGCACGGCCGCTCTCTTACTCTGTAGAGATCACTGCCACTTGCAGTGCTTTTGAAATTGAAGGGGGGGAAGTTGTCTAAGGGATCCCATTTATGATCTTTCTGGTTCTCTTTCTTATTTCCTCCCTTTTTGGTCCGGACCTTTTCTCACTAATAACAGACTGGCTTCTTGAATCCAGCAAGCAGCGTAGTCTGATTCCTCCTTTGAAAAGGGGGTTTTATTCTTTACATACGAATTCAGAATCTGACACACCCAACATTTGTCAGATCCATATTCTGGCCAGAATATTTATTTTCCCTGTATTGACTCTCTAGGCCATATCTGTATACAATATTTAAGCATCTTTTTCTTATCC
>NW_011192505.1:0-478 GCF_000146605.3 Meleagris gallopavo | reverse complement strand
CGGCAGCAAAGCCCCTCACCCAGCGAGGCCACGCACCGCTACGTCTCCAGCATCGCATCCCAGCAGGGCGCTCGCTCCTCCCTGCTGAAATACACCTCTGCAAAGGGCACAGGCTCCGCAAGCCAAGAGCTCCTCGCTGGGAACAGCCAAGGCCCAGGGAAGCAGCTCACAGAGGAGAGAAACTCCAGTCTCAGCAGCTTCTCTGCCCCAGCACACAAATGCTGGACGAGGGCATCCCGCTGCCCCCTGCACTCCCATCTCTTGCCCCTTGCCCTCTCCTGGCTGCTTGCCCAAGCAACCTGAGATGGATGCACGGTAGCCTTTGGCTGCTCTCCTCCAGCACCGATCACAGGTGAAAGGCAGATGTTCAACTGGAGCCTGCTGGGACAAGAGAAATGGCAGGGGAGGTGTGCTCCCTCCTCTCCCTTTCTTTCTCTCTCCCACCTTCCTCCCCTTTGGCCTGGCACGGCAAGGCAGT
>NW_011192504.1:0-648 GCF_000146605.3 Meleagris gallopavo | reverse complement strand
AGACAGTGAGCAACGCTCCCAGTAACACCCTGACTACATCAGATCAATGATCACAAAACCACCTCGAAACGGGGGGCTGAAAGAATTGACAGCAGAGCCCCGGCTCAGCAGCTGAGGGCCAAGGGAGCGTGTGCCTAAAAACAAGGGATAGCAGTGAGTCAATCACCTTAATTACCCCCAAAATAGTCAGCAGCACAAGCACCTCTGAAGCTCTTCTGCACAGCAGCGGGCTGCGGGACGAGCCCTCCCCTCAAGCAGGGATGCCTCTTGAGCTCACATCTGCACAAAGAGCCTTTCCACCTTGACGTCAAGACACCCTGCTGCTGATACACATCCTTAGTAAGTGACTAACAGTTTGGTTTGAGCTTTGTTAGCTTCTCTAAGGTTACATCTTCGCACACATAGGACCCCTTAGACACAACCTCTTGGATGCGTCTGGGACTCGGCGCGGATCCAGCTGTGCTGAGGATCCTTTCCGCTGCGGTTTGAGGAGCTCAGACAGCAAGGGGTCCGATCTGAACCTCGTGACACAGCGGGAGGGCCTCCTGTATGCGTGTGTTTAACCCTGCCCTCTGCGTGGAAAATAACCAAGCGTATCCAGCCATCTCCAGCCTCGCTAGCTCACCGCTCTATCACTACAGAATATCT
>NW_011192503.1:0-1128 GCF_000146605.3 Meleagris gallopavo | reverse complement strand
AGGGATAGCAGTGAGTCAATCACCTTAATTACCCCCAAAATAGTCAGCAGCACAAGCACCTCTGAAGCTCTTCTGCACAGCAGCGGGCTGCGGGACGAGCCCTCCCCTCAAGCAGGGATGCCTCTTGAGCTCACATCTGCACAAAGAGCCTTTCCACCTTGACGTCAAGACACCCTGCTGCTGATACACATCCTTAGTAAGTGACTAACAGTTTGGTTTGAGCTTTGTTAGCTTCTCTAAGGTTACATCTTCGCACACATAGGACCCCTTAGACACAACCTCTTGGATGCGTCTGGGACTCGGCGCGGATCCAGCTGTGCTGAGGATCCTTTCCGCTGCGGTTTGAGGAGCTCAGACAGCAAGGGGGTCCGATCTGAACCTCGTGACACAGCGGGAGGGCCTCCTGTATGCGTGTGTTTAACCCTGCCCTCTGCGTGGAAAATAACCAAGCGTATCCAGCCATCTCCAGCCTCGCTAGCTCACCGTTCTATCACTACAGAATATCTACATTACATCGGGACGTTCCTGCTTCTCTCTTAGGAGCGTATATTGTAGCTGTACCCATCTGTTATGAACTGGCAGAGCCTGCACAATGGCAGCTAGGGACACCAGCTGATTACAAGAGTCATGGAGTGAACTCCGGTCCCAAATCCTTAGATGAATGGGCTCATGACAACTGTTACAACTGAGAAACAAGACATCCCTGGGGGCCATCAAGGGATAAAAGGGGGAAAAGACGTTATCTGCAAAATGCCACGTTTGGAAGTTACGTGTGAAGCAAGGGAGAACAGAAATAAACAAGAGCAGGGAGCAGAAACTAAAGCAAAGGGGTTTTCGTTTTTGAATAATCTACAGAAATTGATTTTGCTTGGGTTGTGTCAGCCACTCAGAACTATTCCACACACTGGGCACGGGGGTGGATATGGACAGACATCATATTGCACAGCTACAAATCGGGGAATCTCTGCTCTTAGTGAGGAATCGGGATCACCACACAGCTGAAGCCCAGAATCGTCACAGAGACACAGCATCTAGAATCGGGAAACAGCGACAGAACGTGAAGTAATCCAACCTACAGGAGCTGGTATCCTCAGCATCCTCGTAGAATCCTCAGACAACTGATTCACA
>NW_011192502.1:2397-3501 GCF_000146605.3 Meleagris gallopavo | reverse complement strand
TTGAAGCAGCAACCCGCTGGATCATCGGGGGCTCAGTTTGCCATCAGAGATTGTCAGTGGTCATCTGAAGGCTTTGTTGGCTGTCAGAGGGCTCCACTGATCACCAGAGATCTTCACTGACTGTCAGAGGGCTTCTTGAATCAACAGAGGGTGTCATGGGTCATCAGAGAGGAGATTTGAGGTGCCTAAGGGAGGGGATTTGGGGACTCCATGTTGGGTGGTGACGGAGGGGAACTGGGACTGAAGGAGGAGGGCTGAAGCAGATCCAAGTGAGGGGCAATTGGCTGTGATAAGGGAGGGGGTAACAGGAGAGTGACCTGGAGACATCGTGTGCGCGGAGGGGGACCAGAGGGTGAAGGGTTTGGCAGGAACTAGAAAGAGGAATTGGGAGAGAGCAGAGGGAGGGTATTGGGGCTGCTTGGCAGCATGGGGAGCTCCGTCCTTCAGGATTTTGGAGGAGGCAGCACAGAGGAGATGGAGAGATCCATGGGTGCAGGACGTGGGGTGCAGGGCATGGAGCTGGGGACCCCTACCAGCACTTAGGGGCGGCCTCTGCCAGGCAGGGACAGACGTCAGCGGTTCCTGCTGAACATGGGGACAAGGACACAGACGCACAGAGCGTGGCTTTTCTGAGGTCTTTATTGATCACTGGAGGATGTCAGTGACCATCAGGGTCTTCATTCTTCTTCAGAGGACTCCTTTGGTCAGCAGTGGATGTCAGAAGGTGTCTCTGACCATGGAGAAGCCTTGCCCCTGCAGGGTTTGTGCCCCAGGACTTTGGGCAGGAGGAGGGCTGTCAGCAGCCCAGGGCGGGATGTGGGTCCCCTGGGGACAGCAGCCAGAGCCCCTGTCCCATCTCACAGTGACCCTGGGCCATCCGTGGGACAGCTCGAGACCCTCCTCCTCTGCACAGCCCCTCAGAGCACGAGGGAAGGTCTGGGGGTGGCAGTGGTCCCCCTGGAAAGGGGTAGGGGGATGGTGCCCTCCATCCCCTCCATCCCCAGGCCCTGACGCCCAGTGCTCAGGGCTCCAGAGAGCCCCAGGGTCCCTCAGTGTCCCTGTTCCAGTGCCACGCTTATTGTACAGACTTCTTCCTTATGTCCC
>NW_011192502.1:0-965 GCF_000146605.3 Meleagris gallopavo | reverse complement strand
ATGGGATGATGGAGCACAGGACAGACTGGCACCTCACGACCGCGTGCCTCCAGTACCACCATCGAGCACTGGCCCATAAAAGAATGTCAGCGTTCACCGATCGTCACTCGTCTTGAATTGTACCAACATGCGTCGCGATGGAATTGTATAAGCGTCGCGATATAGCGGATCTCTGTATTGGGAAAAGCTCACCCTTTAGTCAACCTGATCTTTGGTTCACGCCGTGAAGGGGTGGAGCGTATGGGGCTGCTGAGTCACGGCCTGAGCCTCTGATTGATCACCTGAGGCGAGCAGTGAGTCAGCCACGGAGCACAGGTGAAGTGAGCTAGGTTAGAACCTACTGGTTACTGTTTTCATCAAACGGGTGACGTGTGAATAGAAGACAAAGAGAAAATACTAACTGAGGGCTGTTTCTTCTGATCCTCAGGCCAGAATCAGTGACAAAACTGCAGTTTCTTGTCCAGCATGGATTAAGTTAAGTACTCTGCGAGCGCTGGAGAAACACGGCCTTCAGCCTGCCTTAATTATACACTGGGCAAGAAGCCTGCAAAATACAGTAAGCTGAGATTATTGTTCAATATGTACAGTCTGTTTTCTCTCTCCTTGTGTAACTGAACGCACAAAGTAAACAAAATCAGGTGAGAAGGTACTATTGAGAGCTGCCGTGAACTTTGTCAGGTAAGTCGGTTTCTCTAGTCAGGCTATCAGGTACACTCTCCCTCACTACCTCTTAACATGAGATTGAACTGCAGTGTTGTTTTCTCTCTTCATGTTACTTCGGATAACTCTAGAGAGAGACCTCCTGAAATTTATCACAGGTGTGAGAGAACAATTCTTGAATTTTTCAAGAAAACAACTAAACCAGGAAAGAATAAGTGTTAGTAAGACTTGATTTGAATTTGTTGAGGTAGCTTCTATTTCTTTTCCTCAACAGGGTGCTAGCCTGAAATTTTCTGTGACCAGAG
>NW_011192501.1:0-486 GCF_000146605.3 Meleagris gallopavo | reverse complement strand
AATTATACACTGGGCAAGAAGCCTGCAAAATACAGTAAGCTGAGATTATTGTTCATATGTACAGTCTGTTTTCTCTCTCCTTGTGTAACTGAACGCACAAAGTAAACAAAATCAGGTGAGAAGGTACTATTGAGAGCTGCCGTGAACTTTGTCAGGTAAGTCGGTTTCTCTAGTCAGGCTATCAGGTACACTCTCCCTCACTACCTCTTAACATGAGATTGAACTGCAGTGTTGTTTTTCTCTCTTCATGTTACTTCGGATAACTCTAGAGAGAGCCCTCCTGAAATTTATCACAGGTGTGAGAGAACAATTCTTGAATTTTTCAAGAAAACAACTAAACCAGGAAAGAATAAGTGTTAGTAAGACTTGATTTGAATTTGTTGAGGTAGCTTCTATTTCTTTTCCTCAACAGGGTGCTAGCCTGAAATTTTTCTGTGACCAGAGGGAATGCACTGGGCAACGTATCTATTACTGGAAGAAAGTTTT
>NW_011192500.1:0-555 GCF_000146605.3 Meleagris gallopavo | reverse complement strand
CACCGTGCTAACAATGAGACTTGGTAGTATCAGAATGTATCTGATAAAGGGGAAAAGGTATTTTTTGAGAACTTTTCTTAGTTCTTAGTCCTATCTGCTTGGACAACACTGAACTCCCTTGACACCAACTTTCTTGCAAAAGAGGAAAATGAGTAATGTCATTAACCTCCTCCTACCCGATTACTTCCTGGATGTTGGCATGCCCCAGCTGATTAAGTATCCATCCATATGTTAGGTATGAATTGTCTTCTGCTTTGGTTGTAGGTCTTTCAGGTTGCAGCCTATGAAGAAGAGGCTCATGTAGCATTTGCAGTGCTAGATGCAGTTGAAGGCAAAACTGATGACGCTTTCCGAGCATTTGAAGCTATGAAGCATATGGTTTCATACCAGAACCTTGCCGAGGCTGGTTCCTAACTTGTGTTACCCAAATGCTTTTTCGTTCCTTGCATTCCAACTGATTCTTATTCATCCAAATGCTGTTGCTTAGCTTTGCCAAAGGAAGGCAGAGGAGATTGTGAATGATGATAGGTTGCCAGAAGAACAGAAAGGACACAA
>NW_011192499.1:0-517 GCF_000146605.3 Meleagris gallopavo | reverse complement strand
GGTTTCATACCAGAACCTTGCCGAGGCTGGTTCCTAACTTGTGTTACCCAAATGCTTTTTCGTTCCTTGCATTCCAACTGATTCTTATTCATCCAAATGCTGCTGCTTAGCTTTGCCAAAGGAAGGCAGAGGAGATTGTGAATGATGATACGTTGCCAGAAGAACAGAAAGGACACAAAGCCTATCTTCTTGAAAGAAAGCACTACCGAATGAAGATGGTTGATGAATGCTCCTCAGGTCTGTCAGTAGCTGACAAGATTAAATCTTCCTGAAACATCTTGTCTGGGAGATGCAGTGGTGTCACTTAGTGTTTCAAAGTGAAACCATTTGCAGCCTTTGCTTTAAGGCAAGTGAAAACTGACTTGTTCCCCAGACAAATGAATTGCCTAACTCCAGTGGGTTGATATATTCTGGGAAACTTCTTGAGCACACCAGAACATGAAATGCTTTGACTTCTGCAAATGACAACACTGATGTAAACAAATAGCTTTTTCCCACTATCTTCTTAGTGTTGATA
>NW_011192498.1:0-703 GCF_000146605.3 Meleagris gallopavo | reverse complement strand
ACCTCCGCTACACAGACTACAGACTTGATGAAATTACTCCAGCATCTTAGAAACGAGGTAACAGGGGAAAAACCTTCAGTGTGCCTCTTGTAGATGCTAAGTTAAGACTGTCAGACTCTTTGAGACAGAGACAGCACCCCTTGTTTCAGAGTAGCTGGTCCAAAAAGGACAACAGAAAACCAACAGAAGCCCCTGAGAACCTCAGTGTCCCTGCTGCTGTGCTACATAAAACTAAGTGCCAAAGTGACACTACGTAACTGAAAGCATTTACACAGTAGTTGAGAATGACAGCACTTCCTACATCCTGCATTTTTAAACCCAAAAATCTAAAAAGCAGCTTCGTCACAACAGATACATCAAGCATTGCCCATCTCAACTCAGCTTCTTGGATATTATTGCTGACAGTTTCCCCACAGGTTTGAACACATCAACCTTAAAACGCATGTGAAAGCCCAGAGCTGCAATTTTCACGCAAGCTGGACAAAAACATCAGACAGCAAAGAAATTAACACGTAATAGATTCAAGATTCCTGATGCTAAGTAATTTAGCCAAGGAAATCTTGTGAGAGATGACTAGATGACATGCCAGAAGCACCCAGTCACATACGGAAAGTTTCTCCAAGGCACAGAGCAGAGATGAGAAGCTGGAATTTTACCTTCAGTCTGAGAGCAGCAGGATTCCTGGGGAGCAGCCTGGCAGCTT
>NW_011192497.1:0-873 GCF_000146605.3 Meleagris gallopavo | reverse complement strand
GCACTCTCTTTATCTGAGACTAGATTAGTTGCTCTTCTAAGATCCCTAAGTCAGGTTTCATGTGCATAAACTTGAAATTGAATTTTGAAACCAGTTGGGAATTGATTATGCTGATCACCTCCTCCTCTAATTAAAACATTACACACAATGTATGCTAGATACTCTCCTTTCCCTGTAACATTCTATTAGAGAAGAATTCACACTCAACTGGAAGCATTTTTGTTCTGAATTTTAGGTGGTTTTGCAAAGGTAGAACTCGGACGGCATCTTCTTAGTGGTGACAAAGTTGCAATAAAGATCATGGGCAAATTTGCTTTAGGGGTAAGGCAACAGATCTTTAAATATGATAACATCTTCTGCTGGAGTTGTGGAGTTCTCAAGGACACGGTGGAGGTGGTGTATAGAGATGCAGCCTCCTGGTCCCATTGCCTTTTGAAGGATGCTGTAGGATTGGAAAAAGTTCAACAGAGCACCACAGATCTTGTTCCTTGTTGTTCAGAGGGCAATACTCTCTGGCTGTAAAATGGAAGAAGTTCAACATGATTACAGCAATTTAACAAAATGCTAATGCAAATACTACATGTTTTACATTTCAGCTTTTGCTGATCTGTGTTGTAGAATTCCTGTGGGAGTAATGTCAGCCTCTGCTGAGTTGATGTGGAACTGTGTACTGTTACAGATATGCTTTGACTTCTTTGTTCCACAATAGTCAGATGTGGTACCTGGTCTGTCAGATTAGTTAGCAATTTCATAGCTTGCTTTTCTGGTCTCTGAAGGATGAGTCGCCTCGTGTTAAAACAGAAATGGATGCCATGAAGAACTGAAGTCATCAAGATGTTTGTCGATCATCTCACGTAATAGAGACATCAGAGA
>NW_011192496.1:0-568 GCF_000146605.3 Meleagris gallopavo | reverse complement strand
ACTGTGTACTGTCACAGATATGCTTTGACTTCTTTGTTCCACAATAGTCAGATGTGGTACCTGGTCTGTCAGATTAGTTAGCAATTTCATAGCTTGCTTTTCTGGTCTCTGAAGGATGAGTCGCCTCGTGTTAAAACAGGAATGGATGCCATGAAGAACTGAAGTCATCAAGATGTTTGTCGATCATCTCACGTAATAGAGACATCAGAGAAAATACTCATGGTCTCAGAGGTCAGAAATAGTGTTTCTGCCAGGCTTAAGGTTACTGTTTTTATCTTTAGCAGTAGACAAGAATACAGAAATGAAGCTGAAGTGAAATGATTCTTAAATATCTCAATGGTGAATGGGTTCAAGATTCATTGGTTTGAAAATTAAGTAGAAAAGGTTACGTATTCTGTCTTTTTGTAAAAGCCACTAATCAGCATTCACAGTAAGTGAACTGGTTTTAATTCCTAACTTAGACTTCAGGTTTTTAAAGCAGCATCTGCAAGGTCTGCAGGACACCAGAGCCCCCAGGTTGTTGTCATCTCCTGAGTGATTTGTGCCACCCACGACATTGAGTGCAATG
>NW_011192495.1:0-941 GCF_000146605.3 Meleagris gallopavo | reverse complement strand
TCATATGGTAGGGAATATCCCTTTGGCCAGTTTCAGTCAGCTGTTCTAATTCTGTTCCCTCTCACTTCCTTGGCTCTCAGCTGAGAATGACTTTGGCTCTGTACAGCACTGCCTAGCAGTAACTCCAAGCATCAGTGTGCAATCTAGAACAAAACTGTAGTACCATATCAGACACTGAAGAAAACAATTCCACCCCGGCTGAAACTCAGACACCCTTCCTTATCTTGTGCTTAGAATTCTTTCTCTACAGGCAATGTCAGATAATTATTACTATTCTATCCTATGTTCTGCAGCTGAGCTGGATTTTTGTCATCCTGGAAGAAGAATCTTCCTCTGAAAGGGGAGTAAAACATCATGCTCCTACTGGGAGCAGAGCAGAGACACAGATCTGATATGAGTGTTGGTTTCACACTGTCCTTATGCCCTCTGTTGCAGTTTGTATCTAGAGAGAGCCCTTGTGTGTCAGTCTGTTGTGTAAACTGCTGTAGTTTTGTGCCTCAAGGAGGAGTGATCCTTTAAACAAATGGTGGCTGTACAGAGGGTATGGGGTGAGATGCATGTCTCTGGCTCCATCCAGTGGGTTTTCTGTCACTGAAGGCTTTAAGCACAGGTTAGGTACTGGAAGGTTTGAGTATTTCTACACAAATAGGTTAGAACTTTGCATTTCTGAAGTTGCTGATATCGCTGAGTAAAGCAAATGATTACAGCACAAGCATTTTCCTGGGCATCTTACGAAATGCCTGTATCTGCAGAACCTTTCCCCTCTGAGAAAGAAAGCGTTGTCTATTCTTTTTGGAAGGAACTGGCTTCTAGCTGAGAAGCTGATGGATTCATGGGCTCAGACAGTCACTTGGAATGGAGGTGACTTGTAGAGATTTGTGCCTGAACCTGCTGCTCCGAGCATCCTGAGACCAAGTTTCTCAGAGCTTTTTCCCTTTCAT
>NW_011192494.1:0-934 GCF_000146605.3 Meleagris gallopavo | reverse complement strand
AAGGAACTGGCTTCCAGCTGAGAAGCTGATGGATTCATGGGCTCAGACAGTCACTTGGAATGGAGGTGACTTGTAGAGATTTGTGCCTGAACCTGCTGCTCCGAGCATCCTGAGACCAAGTTTCTCAGAGCTTTTTCCCTTTTCATCCTCAACCTCTCCCAAGGAGGAGGCTGCGTGCTCTCTCTGGGCAATCTGTTCAGTGCTTGAAAAGCTTTTTTCCTTCTCTCCAGTCTGCTGTTTCAATGAGTGACTGTTTTCTGTCCCTATCCCACCACGACCTGCTGTCCTGATTCTCAGTCTGTCTTCCTGCCTCCCTTGTGAGCGTTTAGAAGCTGCCATGAGGTTCCTGTGCACTCTGAACAACCATCTTTCTCCCCTCTTTCTCTTCACTGCACAGACTGGAGGCCATGCACAAAAGCTGCTTCAGGTTGTTATCTTTCCTGGCCAGAAACTAAATAGAGTCTTGTAGATGTGGTCCAATGAGTGTGAAGCAGGGGTGACTTGTCCTGGTCTGGTTGTGCTGCTTTTTAATGCAGCCAATTAGACTGTGGTGCTTTTTTGTCTGTCAGAACACACAGCTGGCTTGCATTCAGCTTGTGGTCTCTCACCACTTGTCCTCCTAGTCCCCAGGCCCTTTCTAACAGATACAAACTAGTATTTCCCACCTGGGGTATGGGAAGATGGGTGCTTGTTAGCAGTCAGTGAAAATCTCTACGAGAGAGAGAGGGCTTTTAGTAGACTGCTAACCAGTGAGCACAACAAGAACTAACAGAAGAGAAGAGATGTTTCCTTGGGCATTCAGGTGAAAATCATTCCTGACTGCTTTTTCACTCACCAGGAAAATCCGTTTCTCATAATTTGAAGCTGGTAGACTTTGGGCTCTGTGCAAAGCCAAAGGTAAGAGTATCTTAAATCAAATATAACGTGCCCCCAA
>NW_011192493.1:0-345 GCF_000146605.3 Meleagris gallopavo | reverse complement strand
CAGCTTGTGGTCTCTCACCACTTGTCCTCCTAGTCCCCAGGCCCTTTCTAACAGATACAAACTAGTATTTCCCACCTGGGGGATGGGAAGATGGGTGCTTGTTAGCAGTCAGTGAAAATCTCTACGAGAGAGAGAAGGCTTTTAGTAGACTGCTAACCAGTGACCACAACAAGAACTAACAGAAGAGAAGAGATGTTTCCTTGGGCATTCAGGTGAAAATCATTCCTGACTGCTTTTTCATTCACCAGGAAAATCCGTTTCTCATAATTTGAAGCTGATAGACTTTGGGCTCTGTGCAAAGCCGAAGGTAAGAGTATCTTAAATCAAATATAACGTGCCCCCAAG
>NW_011192492.1:0-659 GCF_000146605.3 Meleagris gallopavo | reverse complement strand
TGGGTCTGACCAGGACTGGTTTCCATCACTTACTCACTAACTTACTGCCCTTGATGGCCAGGTGCACTTAGAGAGTGTTGGAAATACCCAAGTAATGTTCCAGGACGGTTTCTCTGATAAAGCAGATTTTATTCACATTGCAATGTTGGGCCTCCTGCAAGCAGGGGCGTCCCGAGAAAGCAGCGTTACATCTTTTATCCCCTACTGCCCGACGCTGATCTCTTTCTGCCTGGTTCCTCACTGGCTGAGTACTGCCGGCTCACACTCTTCCACAGCGCTTCACTAATCATACAGATACCAAGTAAGCACAAATCTTTACTGCTCAGACACAAATAATTGATTAATTGCCTTCTAACCATTGCTTTCTTGACAAACGTTTGGTCCTAACTTTCGGATGTCTGTTTTACTAACATGACCATAGCCTCTTAATTGCTTAATTACCCCCCTTCGACACTTGTGTCCCTTTACACTGGGTCACTGTTGTGGTCATCCATGTGTCCTTGCACAGAGAGAAGCTCGAAAGGAGGATGGAGGGGAGGTATCCTGGAGCCTGCACGTGGCATCCTCACATTCCCACAGAGTGGGACAGCTCTGCTTTGTGTCAAGGCCCTGACTCCTTGAAAGTTTGTTAAATATATTTCACTCTTGCCGGTCGAAGG
>NW_011192491.1:0-582 GCF_000146605.3 Meleagris gallopavo | reverse complement strand
CTGGATCACTGTTGTGGTCATCCATGTGTCCTTGCACAGAGATAAGCTCGAAAGGAGGATGGAGGGGAGTATCCTGGAGCCTGCACGTGGCATCCTCACATTCCCACAGAGTGGGACAGCTCTGCTTTGTGTCAAGGCCCTGACTCCTTGAAAGTTTGTTAAATATATTTCACTCTTGCCGGTCGAAGGAACAACTTCACAGTATGTTTCCTAGTTCAGAACACCGTACCCACATTCTTTAGAACACTTAAATTCTATTGCAGCTTCGTGAGAAAGTATTTCTTAGCTAATCTGGTAACTATGTTCCTAAAATATGCTACTAATATGTGTATGCTATTCTTACATTCCACATCAGCTAATTCTAAAGATATGTAACAGCTTAATTCTTTAGATCAGTTGCCCCTTTTCAGTGATCAATGCAGAAACAACACTTTTCCCTTTCCACAAACTGAGACCAGGGAGGTTTAGGTTGGATATTAGGAGGAAGTTTTTCACCCAGAGGGTGGTGAGGCACTGGAACAGGTTGCCCAAGGAGGCTGTGGATGCCCGTCCTGCAGGCATTCAAGGCCAGGCTGGATGTGG
>NW_011192490.1:0-494 GCF_000146605.3 Meleagris gallopavo | reverse complement strand
GTGGATGCCCCGTCCCTGCAGGCATTCAAGGCCAGGCTGGATGTGGCTCTGGGCAGCCTGGTCTGCTGGTTGGTGACCTGCACATAGCAGGAGCTTGGAACTGAAAGAGCATTGTGGCCCTTTTTCAACCCAGGCCATTCTGTGATTCTGTGATTCAAAACTATGCTCTCATAAGTAGCACTTTCAGAAAACCTCTGCAAACAAACTTGAAAACAAACAAACAAACAAACAAACAAATGAAAAAGGTTACAGAAAAAATGGAATGCTTTATACAACTGTATATCACTTAAATTATAAAATCTGGTCACAATATCCCGCACTAACAATGCTGACAGAGCCATCTATCTGCATGCCTTGCAGCTCAGCATATTGTGGTGCTGAGTAGAAATACCAAGGAAATAACTGTTTAACAGAAGTATTGCCTCATATCTGGAAATCCTTTACTAGTGCATCTGAAGTGAAGAAATGGTGTTGCCTGAAGTGAGCGTGTTGCA
>NW_011192489.1:0-591 GCF_000146605.3 Meleagris gallopavo | reverse complement strand
TCACTTAAATTATAAAATCTGGTCACAATATCCCGCACTAACAATGCTGACAGAGCCATCTATCTGCATGCCTTGCAGCTCAGCATATTGTGGTGCTGAGTAGAAATACCAAGGAAATAACTGTTTAACAGAAGTATTGCCTCATATCTGGAAATCCTTTACTAGTGCATCTGAAGTGAAGAAATGGTGTTGCCTGAAGTGAGCGTGTTGCATTACGTAGCCACCTGGTCTTATGGATGTTCACTTTGTCAGCAAAATCCATGACTTAAACTTGCCACTCCAAATGACTGGTTAGAAAGCCGACGTGCCTTCATTGCAGCACTGGGTGCAGGGGGGATCACTGCTCCTAGCATGCACACAGAAGAGCTGGAGCACACAGGTTCTAGACAAGCAACTTGTGAACATTCCAATCTCAGAAAGCGTGCGCCTGTTCCAATAACTGCTGTACAGATTAAAAACTGATTACAGATGAGCTCTTTGGAGATGGGGTTCTTGCCAACCGTCCTCAGTGGTTGTGTGATTCCTCTGGGAGTTGCTATCCAGCCTAAAGGTCATGTCCTAAGTTGACCAGGTCCCGTTTTCGTCAAGAAA
>NW_011192488.1:0-774 GCF_000146605.3 Meleagris gallopavo | reverse complement strand
GCCGTCCCGACCAACCCCGGTTCCCAGGTGCCTCTGCCAAATAGGTGTGAGGCCCTGGAACTCGAGGGAGAGGCGGATCAGGGTGCGGTGGAAGGTCCACTTGCGAGGCTGTCCCAGGCGAAGCAGTCGACCTCGCGCCTCAAGACTGCCTCCACCCGGAAGGAAAGAAGGGTGGCTGTCATTGGCAGCTCCCTGCTGAGAGGAACGGAGGGCCGTGCACATCAGCTTGACCGTACCAGTAGGGAGGACTGCTGCCTCCTTGGGGCGCGGGTCAGGGACATTTCTGGGAAACTTCCTGATCTGATTCGCCCTTCTGATTATTACCCCTTATTGCTAGTTCAGGCCGGCAGGGATGAAGTCACTGAGAAAAGCATGAGGACTATGAAAAAAGACTTCAGGGGACTTGCGCGAGTAGTTGATGGAGCGGGTGTGCAAGTGGTTTTTTCTCTGTCCCTTCAGTGGCGAGGAAGGATGGAAAGAGGATCAGGAAAACCCACGCATAAATAAATGGCTTAGAGGTCGGTGCAAACACAAGAATTTTGGGGTTTTTTGTTTTTTTTTTTTTGACCATGGGGTAAGTTTACTTGACATCTTATAAAAGGACAACAACTTATATGCATGTATGTGCACGGAAATTCTCACAGGAGCAGGAAGAACTATGCGCAGTTTTTTCCTGTTGGTGTTTTCTACCAACATCTGTGGTCCTTCACGTCTGCTTGTGCCATGGCTGTAATGAAACGCTGGCTGACAGCGGGAAGACAGATACAGGAAAGC
>NW_011192487.1:0-2019 GCF_000146605.3 Meleagris gallopavo | reverse complement strand
CAGATACAGGAAAGCGTTGGAAAAGTCTGGGTACCCAGAGGGAGACATCTGACGTACAGAGCGTCACAAGCAGGGACTGAAAAAGGCGGCTTGTAGTTCCCAGCCGTCCCCCTTCAGCAGGATCCTACCAAGCAGGCTGCTTGGCAGGAGGTGTTTTTCTGACCTTGTAGGATCCTTCCCCCTGCAGGTGGGAGGTGCAAAACCTGTTCCCTGTCAGGCTGGTCTGTCCCTCAAAACATGGCGCTGCCTACTCTGAGCTCCCAGGCTTTTCCGGCGAGGTAAGAGGACATTGCAAAAAGCTCTGCTAAGAGAGTTCTTTCCCCACTGTGCCATTATATCTCGCTCCCGTTCCCTGTCACAGACAGCTAAAAGGCTTGTCCAGCAGGAAGAAATGCTCATGCATCACCATCGGTCCTTTTTTCTGTTGCTCCGGAGTACTTGTAGGGGAAAGGAATGAGCTCTGATGGGAATTTCAGATGCTCTAGTCCTTTCTTGCTCTCTGTCAGGATCTCAGGTGATCCTGAGGGGAGGGCTGGAAAGAAAGAGCGGTCTCAGCAGTCCATACCTGCACCTGCTGCTGTGCATGAGGTGGCAGGTCTTCCCCTGGAAGACCTGTAAGCCAGCACCCTGAGTTGAGCCTGGGAGCCCTGGGTGCCTGGGGCCTGTGCAGATCCACAGGAAACACAGTTGTGTTTCAGCCTCCCCGCGGGGCATCCAGACTGAAAGCTGTTCTGGTTTCAGAGGCCTTGCTCCGTGGATACCGTCTCTTTGGTGGCTTGAACTCACACGGTCCCAAGTCTGCCCAAAGCTTGAGCTGATGGTGATTCCCGTGATGGGAATCCCAAAGGCCGTGTTAGCCCAAGGCCTGGCATTAGTTCCTTCTGCATTTTGCCTTTCTTCCCCATTGCAGTAGGCAAGCTCTGTCTTCTGCTTTAACTCAACTCTCTGTGTATGGCTGGACTGCAGTAGTCGTGGTGATCTCTGGGCAATCCCTGCCTTGTGCCTGACTCGAGCCCCACCTCCTGGCCAGCAGGACTGTCTGTCAGTGCAGCCTGCCTGTCATGGGGCATCTCGACAGGAAAAGCCCGTTCCTGCCACATGCGCATCCAGTGCGCTGGAGTGAGCAGCCTCTCCATTCCCGTGCCGGATGGTCATAGCAGAACTCTGGAGGTTCCCAGGCAACTCCAGTGTTAATTACATCCAAGTGGAGCAGCCGAGTTTTGCTTTGGCAGGCTTTGTAGGGGAGCTGGGAGGCAACTCTTTTCCCTTTTCTTTTCCTTCTGACGGGCGCTCTCCTTTGTCTTCCTTCCCAGGCTGTTCAGGCGATGATCAATCAAGTACTGGAGAAGCTGGAAGAAAAGCCCATTTGAGACGCCTAATTACGCCACCAAAACTTCAGGTGCCGTTAAGCTGTAGAAACAAACAGACCACCAGATGGTGGTTCCAAAGGGCGTCTTGTCCAGTTTGACAGGATGGGCATTTTGGGCAGGGTAGGGGAGAAGGGGTGAGAAGTGAATGGCCACTTTGTGCCCTGAGAATGTGCTTGCTGAGAGAGCCTTCAGTGGGCTGGAGCACATCCGAAAAGCACTACTCCTACTTGGTGTTGTTTCTCACGTGATTGCTCAGCTGGCTGTCAGTTTATGTGGCCCCTTAGGGTAGTGGAGCGAGTCCCTGCATTGTGTTGCAGAGGGATATGGCAAGTAAGAACGAGGGGAATGTCACTGTTGGGGATGTATGGCTGCTTAGAAACTCTTTTGAAGAGGACCGTGCCAAGGCAGCCGGCGATTTCGTGTGCAGCTGTTCATGTGGAAAACAGAGTCAGCAGCCCTTGATTCCTCCTGGCCTTGCTTGACCATTGTGCCCGTGTTTTAATTTGCAGGCGCCACTATTGTTCGTTCCAAGACTTCTCCCTCCTGGATTGGAAGTGGGAAGGTCTTCTGGGGGTCGTTGCTGGTGACACCTTATATGAGGCCTCCTGAGATTATTCTTGAGGTAAGAACGCTGTGAAACAGAGGAAGA
>NW_011192486.1:27390-28029 GCF_000146605.3 Meleagris gallopavo | reverse complement strand
TTTTGTTTTCTTCTTCCCTGTAT
The DNA here is from genome assembly GCF_000146605.3 of Meleagris gallopavo. Classification (NCBI taxonomy): domain Eukaryota; kingdom Metazoa; phylum Chordata; class Aves; order Galliformes; family Phasianidae; genus Meleagris; species Meleagris gallopavo. The sequence continues at coordinate 28,006 of NW_011192486.1, read as the reverse complement.
GCTCAATCCTTTTTTGTCTTCATTAGCAGTCTTCTGCTGTTCTTTCTTCCTTGTATCTTCACTCTTTCTTCTGCATCTACTCTCCTTTTTTGCTGATCTTTCTTCCCTTTCTCACTCCACTTCTGCTTCTGCACTCATCTTCTGCTGCATTATATTTTATCTGGACTCCACTTTCTTCTGCACCTGCACTCCTGCTCTTCCTTCTTCCCTGCATCCTTGTTGCTCTGTCACCAGTGCCTCTGCACTCTTATTCCACTGTTCTTTTTCCCCTGCTTCCACTCTCCTCTCCTTTTTCTGCACTTGCACCGCTTCTTCCCTGTATCCTCGCACGTCTTCCTTCCGTGTCTTCTTTCCACTTTGGCTCTTCTTTCTTCCATTTATCTGCACTCTTTCGTTTGCATCAGGCCTCGTCTTCTGCTGTTCTTTCGTCCCTGTGTCCTCTCTGGCATCTCCACTTCAATTCTGTTTTTTCTTTCCTATATCCTCGGTCCTTTTTCTTCTGCATCTGAACTGTTTTTCTTCTTTCTTTTCTGTATCTTCACTCCTCTTTCTTCTGACTGCGCTCCTCTTCTGATCTTTCTTCCCTGTGTCCTCACACCGCTTCATCATCTCCACT
>NW_011192486.1:24711-25714 GCF_000146605.3 Meleagris gallopavo | reverse complement strand
GTGTGTGTGAACTAACTCAACAATAACTGAGGGCAGGCTGGAGCCCGGAAGCTTGCTGCAGCTTCCAGTTTACCACTGCTTGATATTCTTTGCAGAGACTGTGCTCTTGGGCAGTGTCATTGTAGCAAAACCTCAGTACTGGATGGCTCCCTTGACCTTCTGAGGGTGAGGTGTTCCGTGCCGAGCTCTGCCTTGTGGGCAAGGAGTGTGCTGCAATGCCTTGCTTATCTCCGACAGTCCGGGCTTCCATTGGTTGAGCGGGGAGGACAGGAGAAACTGAAGAGCATTGCAGTCCTTTCTTCTACCAGAAGATGGAATGAATGAGCTACTGGACAGCCTGTGCAGCTAATAGATTTGCTTGGCAAGTAGGAACTTTTCTGTGAGCCTGGAAGGTTTTCTGTTTTGTATTAAATCTTCATACATCTCATCATTTGTGCTAAAAGTAGTGAGGCAGTTTGTTATAATGAATTGATCAAGCTGGCTGATAACAGATGGGTTGGTGAAACATGGGTTAATTAGGAGTCTTGTATAATGGAAGGAAGAGCTGATTATTTCCTCCACTTAAATGCGAAAGGGATGTTTTAGAATAATCCTTTCACCTCTTGCGGGAAAGAGGATGCCTGTGCTACTGATGATCTGAGCTTCTGCAAACACATTCTCGTCAAGTCAGACTAATCTTAGTATTGGCCTGCTGTACTTACAAATGGAAATGCTAACAATTCCAGTAGTGGAAGGAAATTACCTTAGTTGCTGTGGAAGGCTACACTTCTTTAGCAGATTAGACCACTTCTGTTCTGTCAGCACAGCTGGGTCTTTTTCTGCAGGTTTTTCACTTCCATTTTTCATGCCTGAAATCCCTGTGAGGTGCTGACAAGTGAGCTTCTCCCATCAACTATGTTGGCATGAAAGCTGTAGCTTTCCTGGACTCCATTCTTCTGTCTTTGCCACTGTGTTTGCTCCAGTTGGTGTCTGCCTTTGTGCTGAGGGACTCTCATTATTTCTC
>NW_011192486.1:5177-6500 GCF_000146605.3 Meleagris gallopavo | reverse complement strand
GCCTGGCACCACGTTCAACTCTTGCCAGCAGTCCTTCGGCCTCTGAGTGTTCAATGCAGGCCAGCAGTTGGGCTTGTAAGATGCTTCCTCTGGCTTTGGCAAGACTTTCCTACAACTGCTGGGTTTCCAAGCTCTGCGACCTTAAGCTTCCCAGCGAGGGGTGGTTGTGACACTATTGGGTGGCATTTCCCTGTGTGAGAGTAGGAAAAATGAGCCCAGAGGTTCAGCCTTGGTGGCTGAAAGTATGTTCCTTGGGTGAAGGAGGAAATGGAATCTGTTATCATAGTGGGTAACGCTGGCACTCTCCTAGCAACAACTGCAAAACGTGCCTCGGATGGTGCTGGAAAGGTTCTGATAGTGGGCCCTGTGGGCCGTTGTTACTAAAGACACGCGTGTCCAGTGGCACCACTGGGTCCTTTACTCACTGCCTGCTCCTCTCCCTGGTGACCAGGTTATTTGCAGAGGAATGCTCAGATGGCCCAGCACAGCTCTCCCCAGCCCGGCTCAGCCTTTTTTCTCCACCTGCCTTCTGGAGGACAGATGCACGCTGCAGTGGGGCCACATCAGCAGAACTGCATGGGAAGCCACAGACCCCAGGCCGTGCAGCACAGCCCTCAAGGTGAGGCATGGCAGCTTCTCGGGGGGGGGAGGGAACCGTGTGCAGTGAATGGGAAAGGCATCTGTCGGAGGCAACGTCTTGTCTTTGGAGAAAGCGCTTTGATTTGATTCTTCTTTGCCCATGGCAATGCGAAACAGTCCACTCCTCGTGAGCTGGAACAACCTGTGCTCTGTGTATTATGCTGGGAGTCATGGACGATGTTGCTCTCAGGGCTGGCTGTACTTTTAACCGTTGTGTCTCTCCTCCTCACTTAGAAAGATACAGGCAGCACCTCCAGTGTGTTAAAGAGCCATTTCACTACACAGGAAAAGGAAATTACATGTGATGTGTTGGAAAGGGCTTAGAGGCTTTTCTACATCCTGTGCTGTACCGTATAGCTCAGTGTGGTTGTGAGCGACCTTTACATATCTGCTGACAGCAGGTCTGTATGGCGATTCGTGACGAACCAGTTGAATGATGCCGTCTTCCCCTCTTGCCACCCCTTTAGGAGCTTATCCCGTGTGGCCCAACTGCAGCGCTCTGCCCAGTGCCAACTTGTGCAGCGCAGGGCTGGGAGGAAGTCTGAACCCGGCGGCAGCAGGGAGCCAGTTGCGTGGCAGTGTTCCTCCTCAGCTGGGGGCAGGGATGTGCCCCCCAGCAGGTGGCATGGCTCGCAGAGCACCAGGAGCAGCCGCCGTGTGTGCTGCTGCCAACGCCATCCAGAG
>NW_011192486.1:3078-4022 GCF_000146605.3 Meleagris gallopavo | reverse complement strand
AAATGTTTGTTTGTTTGTAACGGACACAGTGTTTGTCTAGTCTAGTCGTGAGTGCAGCTCCCGAGAGAAAGCCAAGGTGACTTGGTTGCCTTCTACTGCGAGCAGAGCTGCCATCAGCGTGGCTGTTTGCGCAGTATGTGATCCTGCACTCCGTGTGAGCACAGTGTCACATCGGCAGTGCGGCGAGTGAGTGGGATATCCTCTGTTGGGATGTTTTCTCTTTTGGAGAGTGGCATACGGGCATTTGAGGCGTGAGCAGCCGGGATGCAGCACTGTCCTCCCCATCCCTCTGCAGAGATCGATTTGTCCCCATGTCAGTGCTGGGCCGGCCTTGCCGTTATTAATTGGAGGGAATGGACCGGATCGGATGCTGCTGGTGGGGTCGGTCTCTCCAGGTCTCCAGATGCAGCACATAGCTAACGAGACTGTTGCTCGAATCAGAAGTGGTCTCGGAAAAGTAGAGACTGTGCCAAAATCTACATGGAGCTGCAGCCCTGGGGAGCGCCCTTTGCAGCTGGCCGAGGTGTTTCCTGACATACTGAGCAAATGAGGCCACAGGAGGTCTCTCAAAGAGGTGGTTCTGCAACGTCTCCATGAGGCTTGCTTGGTTTTTCTAGCATTCGTGAAAGCTTTTCCTGTTTAGAAATGCATGTTCTGTGAGTAGCAGCTGGTTCCCTGGTACCTTTGTCGAATCGTGGTTGTCTTTTAAACTGACACGGACCTGATCTGAGGCAAGTGTGGGTCTAGCAGAAAGCTGATCTCAGTAGAACGGCAGAACCTTGAACTGTGACTGCTGTTTGAAGCCATCTGGGATGTGATCCAGGTGTTTTTGTGCTGCTCAGTCCTGATATGTTTCCTTCCATCAGTCCAGTTCCTCTCCTACGGCCAGTGAGAAGATCACTGAACCCTATGAGCTGGGTGGGGAGCCCGAGAGGAGATCTGGG
>NW_011192486.1:0-912 GCF_000146605.3 Meleagris gallopavo | reverse complement strand
GGCGAGCGTGGACATGATGCGCCGAGCTGCTCGGGCGCTGCTCGCCCTGGCTGAGGTGGACGAGAGCCGCTCGCAGTTCACGCTGCACGAGTCGCGGCTGTTGGACATCTCCGTGTCGCCCGCGGTGGATTCCTTGGTCTCCCAGGTGATCTGTGAGGTGCTGTTCTTAATTGCCCGGCCCTGACAGCTGCGGGGTGCAGCTCACCCTGTGTGAGTGTGTGTCAGCGGAGAACTGAGAAGCCAACGGTTGCCCATTATTTATGCGCAACTGCCTCGCGAATCCACTGCCTGCGCTGTCCTGCTTCTCCCTTCAAGGATGATGTCCCCATTCCCTTTCCCCTTCTCCTGTTCTTCAAATTTGTCCTAAATCCCCCAAAATCCCCAATTAAAAGAGACAAAGTTCTCTCTACACGGAGGACTCTTAAATTTGTTTTAGCCAAAGTTGCTGTCTTCTACTGTGCGTGTGGGGAGAACAACTTGTCCCCCTTTCCCCATCCCTTTCTAGCATGACGAGTTACGATGCCCTGCAGAGCGAGACGCAGGTATTTCATCTCTTGCCAGGCGGCCCTCCCTGGGGGCTGCTGTACAGGGCTCTGCCTTTTAAGTCATGGCTGCCTCAGCAGCCAACCAACTTGCAGTGTCTTTTCCTGCTTTTGTTTCCTTTCTAATCCAAGTGTGAGAAGGTCCTTGGACTTCCAGCTTAAGTTGCAGATGTAGACACCCCACTGTGATTTTTTTCAGCGATGCACTTTTGTGCACTGGGAAGCCAGAGCGACTGGGGAGGGAACAAAGGGGACACTGAGGGCAACACTGGGGCCCCAGAGCCACTTGGCCATGGGCCTGTGGGGACATGGGAGCGCAGATCCACCAGGGAGGGGACAACAGGGGGACGCTGGGTGCACCAAAACCACC
>NW_011192485.1:0-542 GCF_000146605.3 Meleagris gallopavo | reverse complement strand
CCTTGGACTTCCAGCTTAAGTTGCAGATGTAGACACCCCACTGTGATTTTTTTCAGCGATGCACTTTGTGCACTGGGAACCCAGAGCGACTGGGGAGGGAACAAAGGGGACACTGAGGGCAACACTGGGGCCCCAGAGCCACTTGGCCATGGGCCTGTGGGGACATGGGAGCGCAGATCCACCAGGGAGGGGACAACAGGGGGACGCTGGGTGCACCAAAACCACCAAGGGACATCAGGAGAACACGGGAGGAATGTGGGCTAATGGGGGCATCCCACTGGGGTTAGGGGCTCCTAGAAGTCCTGATTTTGGGGGGAGGTGGTGTTCTTGGTGTTGGGAGGGTTAGGAGGTCTCTCACTGGGGCTATGTGAGTTGTTTGAGGGGGTCTTACTGGGGTTGGGAGAACTGGGGAGTCCCATTGTGGTTGGGGGTCCCGTTAGGTTGTGGAGCTCTCTGGGCTCCTGTTTTAATGGGGAGAGTCCTAAGAAGGGTTGGGCGGGTGTGTGCGTTCCCATGGGTCCTGTCTTTTTCCAGGGGCCTTA
>NW_011192484.1:0-402 GCF_000146605.3 Meleagris gallopavo | reverse complement strand
TTGGGGGGAGGTGGTGTTCTTGGTGTTGGGGGGGTTAGGAGGTCTCTCACTGGGGCTATGTGAGTTGTTTGAGGGGGTCTTACTGGGGTTGGGAGAACTGGGGAGTCCCATTGTGGTTGGGGGTCCCGTTAGGTTGTGGAGCTCTCTGGGCTCCTGTTTTAATGGGGAGAGTCCTAAGAAGGGTTGGGCGGGTGTGTGCGTTCCCATGGGTCCTGTCTTTTTTCCAGGGGCCTTATTGGATTTGGGAGGAAATGGGGAGTTCCCACTGAGGCTGGAGTTCCTATTGGCATTGGGGGATTTTGGAGGGACTGAGGGGGTCGAATGGAGGTTGAGGGGTCCTGGGGGGATGTGAGGGGACTCGATAGGGGTTGGGGTCCCAGGGTTTGCAGTCAGCCCCCAGAG
>NW_011192483.1:0-506 GCF_000146605.3 Meleagris gallopavo | reverse complement strand
CCCGTTAGGTTGTGGAGCTCTCTGGGCTCCTGTTTTAATGGGGGAGAGTCCTAAGAAGGGTTGGGCGGGTGTGTGCGTTCCCATGGGTCCTGTCTTTTTTCCAGGGGCCTTATTGGATTTGGGAGGAAATGGGGAGTTCCCACTGAGGCTGGAGTTCCTATTGGCATTGGGGGATTTTGGAGGGGCTGAGGGGGTCGAATGGAGGTTGAGGGGTCCTGGGGGGATGTGAGGGGACTCCATAGGGGTTGGGGTCCCAGGGTTTGCAGTCAGCCCCCAGAGACCTGCAGCCTGGAGCTCCAGCCCTGCCCCTTCCATCTTGCCCCCCTGGCAGCCCCTCAAGACACCTCAGTGTCCCCTCAGTGACTCCAGGTGCCCCTGGTCTGTGGCAGCATGCAACACACTAGGTGGTTCTGTGGCTGGGAGGCTGGGGGAGAACCCTGCTACCTCCCTGCAGGGTCTGGGGGTCTTCAATCTCCTGCCGTTTCAGGAGGGGACATGGTGGCATC
>NW_011192482.1:0-494 GCF_000146605.3 Meleagris gallopavo | reverse complement strand
AGTTGAAGCACCTTCACACTGTTCGGCCTCTCCAGGGACTTCACACAGCTTTAAGTACCACCATTTAGACACAGACTCATATCGCTGCACAGCCACCAACGGCCGCTGTCGGCCTCTCTATTCCTTCCATAGAGCACTGCCATCAGTCCCTCTTTGCACTCAAGACTCTCCTGTTTTCTCAGGTATCTCCTTTGTTGCACTACGGGAATGGTATTGCCATTAGCTACCGCAACCACCGCCAACCAAACCAAAACAAAAAGAACTTTCAGAAAGACCCCCAAAAAACCCCACTCTGTTTGCCATGATGAAAATGCATGTGCAAAAGCACAGCACTCACCCATGGCAAGCAAAGCATCCAGCAGGTCTGCTGACATCTCAGATTTAATGCAGTGCCCCAGGATACATCAAAGGCTGGACGAAGAGTCCATGATATAAAGACAGTGATAACTGGCATCAAAAAATATTTGACTCCGTAATGCTGGCACTCGGGATGT
>NW_011192481.1:0-416 GCF_000146605.3 Meleagris gallopavo | reverse complement strand
CATCTCAGATTTAATGCAGTGCCCCAGGATACATCAAAGGCTGGACGAAGAGTCCATGATATAAAGACAGTGATAATTGGCATCAAAAAATATTTGACTCCGTAATGCTGGCACTCGGGATGTGGGAGAAAAAGAGCAAAAGAGGATACGGGTAAGAAAGAAAAGCAGAAGAGGAGTACAGATGCAGGAGTGAGGGAGGATACAAGGGAGAAAGAACAGCAGAAGAGCAGAAGAGGAGTGGCTAACACTGAGGGAGAGGAGCTGAAGTGTAGCTGAAGAGAAGAGCAGAAAAGGGAAGCACAGAAGAGGGAAGAGCAGAAAAGACAACGCTGTCTGTTCTGTCCTCGCTAGCAATGCCCCGAGATACAGCCAAAGCCAGGAGAAAAAGTCCACGATACAAAGTCAGTGACGTGCTT
>NW_011192480.1:0-568 GCF_000146605.3 Meleagris gallopavo | reverse complement strand
AATAAATAAATAAATGAACAAACAAACAAATAAATAAATGGAAAAAGAAATCCTTCCTAGCCCATGTGCAGCTGGTTCTCTGAGGAATGCCAGGGGGAGTTATTTCAAAGGAGGTTTAACATTGAGCAGGTATCTGCAGAGGAGAAGAGTGATGTGAGGAAAAGTGAAGCAAGTCCCATGGGGCCAATGTGAGCAGAAATGGGGTGGGAAGCTGAGGAGGACATTTGTCCACACAGTGACAGAGCAGAGCTCGCTAGGGGACATCCTGGGTCACTATCAGTTGCCAAGTGCTGGTTTAAATTCTTGTTTGCACCTAACTACACAGAAATGAATAACTGGACTTTGCAAATACCTGTTTTTTCTCTCTCTTTTTAAGCTCTCTCCAGATACCTCTCCAGTTTGCTGTTCATGTTCTGAACACCTGAAGAAGATGACAGGAAGGCACAAGGCACAGGAGGGCTCTTCAGGTTGTAATGGGCCCCAGGGGCATTTGCTGCTGAGTCCATCAACCTCCAGTGCTGACAGAAGATTGCATGAAGTGCTCCAGAAGACCAAGTCAGAAGGAACA
>NW_011192479.1:0-881 GCF_000146605.3 Meleagris gallopavo | reverse complement strand
CTCTAATAAGACACCTGGAAGTTCGAGAAGCGACAGATGTAGTGCTCTCAGGAGGAGCGTTCCAGAAGAGGGGAGAGATCCTTTCAGGACTGCGGAGAAAAACCCCCACTCGCAGGTAGTGCAGGAGGCTGAATTCTCACTTGTCGGTATCGGAATCGCACTCCTTCGCTCTCACGCGCAGAAAGCAGCATTCGCGCTGAACCGCTCCGGAGACTTTGCCGTAGCTGGCCGAGAAATCGCGCTTCTCCCCGAATGCGCTTTCTACCGTCAGCAGCGGTCTCGTGTTTCTCGCTTGCCGAGAACGGGCAACTTCAGCCGGCTGCTTTTCTCCGACGAGTGAGTGGGCTCCTGTGCGTACATCGGAAAGGAGCGGTTTGCACTTTGCCTTGGCTACATGCAGATTGCACAAGACTAGCTCTGAATACTATGTCTCTGCCTATATTTCGACGCACAATTCGTCCCTGCGCGGTTCTCCACTGCTATACGTCTGCATTCAGAGAGGAAAAGAGTGGAAGGGAAAACCCTCTCTAATAAGACACCTGGAAGTTGGAGGAGCGACAGATGTAGTGCTCTCAGGAAGAGCGTGACGGGAAGTGTGGAGAGATCCTTTCAGGACTTCGGAGAAAAACCCTCCCACTCGCAGGTAGTGCAGGAGGCTGAATTCGCAGTTCTCGGTATCGGAATCGCACTCCTTCGCTCTCACGCGCAGAAAGCGGCATTCGCGCTGAACCGCTCCGGTGACTTTGCCGTAGCTGGCCGAGAAATTACGCTTTTCCCCGAAAGCCGCTTTGAGCTGTCAGCAGCGGTCTCGTGTTTCTTGCTTGCCGAGAACGGTCAACTTCAGCCGGCTGCTTTTCTCCGACGAGTGAGCGGGCTCCTGT
>NW_011192478.1:0-846 GCF_000146605.3 Meleagris gallopavo | reverse complement strand
AGAGTGGAAGGGAAAACCCTCTCTAATAAGACACCTGGAAGTTGGAGGAGCGCCAGCTGTAGTGCTCTCAGGGAGAGCCTTTCGGAAAGTGTGGAGAGATCCTTTCAGGACTGCGGAGTAAAAAACCCCCACTCGCAGGTAGTGCAGGAGGCTGAATTCGCAGTTGTCGGCATCGGAATCGCTCTCCTTCGCTCTCACGCGTAGAAAGCGGCATTCGCGCTGAACCGCTCCGGTGACTTTGCCGTAGCTGGCCGAGAAATTACGCTTTTCCCCGAAAGCCGCTTTGAGCTGTCAGCAGCGGTCTCGTGTTTCTTGCTTGCCGAGAACGGTCAACTTCAGCCGGCTGCTTTTCTCCGACGAGTGAGCGGGCTCCTGTGCGCACATCGGAAAGGAGCGGTTTGCACTTCGCCTTGGCTACATGCAGAATACACTCCGCCTACCTCTGAATACTATGTCTCTGCCTTTATTTCGTGCGACAATTAATTCTAGAGAGGTTTCCACTGCTATACTTCTGCATTCAGAGAGGAAAAGAGTGGAAGGGAAAACCCTCTCTAATAGGACACCTGGAAGTTGGAGGAGCGACAGATGTAGTGCTCTCAGGGAGAGCGTTTCAGAAGAGGGAGAGATCCTTTCAGGATTTACGGAAAAAGACACCCCACTCGCAGGTAGTGCAGGAGGTTGAATTTGCACTTGTCGGCATCGGAATCGCACTCCTTCGCTCTCACGCGTAGAAAGCGGCATTCACGCTGAACCGCTCCGGAGACTTTGCCGGAGCTGGCCGAGAAATCACGCTTTCCCGAAAGCCGCTTTGAGCTGTCAGCAGCGGTCTCGTGTTTCTTGCTTGCC
>NW_011192477.1:0-606 GCF_000146605.3 Meleagris gallopavo | reverse complement strand
AATGTGTATCTGTGTCAAACGGAGGTAGGGCAGAGATCAGGAGAAGAAGGAGATGCAGAAGATGGCTAAATTCCCAGCAGAATTAACTTTCTGTTTCTAATGATCCGTGAGAAATTAGCCAGTAGCTCACCTGAGGAACTGCCAATCGAGGTTTATCCAGCTAGCTTACCACAGGTGACAGCAGCAAGCAAGTACTGAAATAAAAATACTAAGCATGAAGTGCCTTTTGCAAAGAGTTGCCCAGGAATTTCAGATCAGTATATACTGCTGGGAGGTTTTTGTCAGGACTGTAGCTATTTCATCAAGGATTCATGTAAGTATGCTGCCATCATTGCCCTCCACTTCTTGAGGGTGCCTTCATACATTGCAGTTGTTGCAGACACTCAAAGATGTGGAAGGCTTGATAGGTAAAAGAGCAACTCCCTCCCTTTCTGTGACAGTGTTTTGGGTGTTCCTTAAAAATCCGCATTGAATGTGTTAGACTCTTAAGTCAGTCAAGAGAAAGTCAGGAGGGTTTTGTTTTCATTTTCAGAATGTAGACGTTGTTGTTTGTTTATTTCTTGTTTTCTTGTTGTTGTCGTTGTTGTTGTTGTTTTTTCCATAACT
>NW_011192476.1:0-611 GCF_000146605.3 Meleagris gallopavo | reverse complement strand
CTAGAAAGGATGGATAAGGGAACAGGCAGCTCTACACTTTCTCATTTAATATACATATATATATAGCTGAAAGGAATCGTGTAGTACATAATGTAGCTTTCAATATATTCTGGTATTTTTTTATTTGTTTTGTTTTTTGTTATTTATTGATCTTCTTGTCTTTCAGATTAATCAAGCAAACCACCAGCTCTGCAGAATTATCCCTACTCCGCAGGCCAAAATTACTTCAGACACATCAGAAGATATCTGTAATACCTTGGCACAGCCTTTCTCCAGATCAGCCCATGGGGGGCTGAAATAACTCCTGATTCCAGCTGACAACGAGCTGCTTTCTCACAGACATTCTACAGGAACTGTTCTTGCCTTTGTCATTTGGCACAAGCGTTTTCCTGCAGAAAATTAAACATACATTCCACTGCCAGGAAGATGTGGAGATCACCAACACTGCGTTGCCTCTTTCTCCCCAAACCTGCTGACATGACTGAAGGTCCCAGCACTTGTATGGCATCTTGCTTGATCAATATACTCACATTCACACTCTGCACTATGAAACGAAAGAAGTTTGTGTCGTGGTGCTTGAGAGCAGAGAATCCTGTTCTCAGCTGCCACAG
>NW_011192475.1:0-470 GCF_000146605.3 Meleagris gallopavo | reverse complement strand
TACTCCGCAGGCCAAAATTCTTCAGACACATCAGAAGATATCTGTAATACCTTGGCAGAGCCTTTCTCCAGATCAGCCCATGGGGGCTGAAATAACTCCTGATTCCAGCTGACAACGAGCTGCTTTCTCACAGACATTCTACAGGAACTGTTCTTGCCTTTGTCATTTGGCACAAGCGTTTTCCTGCAGAAAATTAAACATACATTCCACTGCCAGGAAGATGTGGAGTTCACCAACACTGCGTTGCCTCTTTCTCCCCAAACCTGCTGACATGACTGAAGGTCCCAGCACTTGTATGGCATCTTGCTTGATCAATATACTCACATTCACACTCTGCACTATGAAACGAAAGAAGTTTGTGTCGTGGTGCTCGAGAGCAGAGAATCCTGTTCTCAGCTGCCACAGGATGAGGAGCTCACAGCTGAATCTTGGGCAGAAAGCCATCAGGGGAAGAAGGGCCCTGAGGCTCT
>NW_011192474.1:0-701 GCF_000146605.3 Meleagris gallopavo | reverse complement strand
TTCCAGCAGCGCCCGCCTCCTCCCTGGCAGCAGTGAACCACCTCCCGCTCTGAAGGGAAGGAGACCCCAGCTCTCCTTTCTCTTCCCTGCCAGGGAACAGGAGCACCAGGTCCTTTCTTCTCGCCCAGAACCTCAGCTTCGCCGGGCACAACAGCCCAGCTGTCTCTCCTAGAGATGCGGCTCCTCCCCCCCTGCCCCCTCCAGGCCTTCAGAAGCTACCCAAAATGGGGACCACCATCCTGTCTTGCAACCTCAGTCCTTACCTCAACTGCTCCAGGGCCAGAACCACCTTGAGAGGCACTGGGGAGACAGGGATGCCCGAGTAATACTTCTTCAGCAAGTCCTGCAAGTCCCAGAGAGACACTGTCAAGGTGGGCGGGGGGCACACGAGAGCTGTTCCACCCAGCCCTGAGACAGACACAACTGCCACACACCGACCCATCACTCCCATGTTTCCCATGGAAGCACTGCAGGATGCAGCAGCTCCACAGCTGGTGCACCTAGCCCGCTGCCCAGCCGCTGCCTGCCAGCACCCAAGGTCCCCACCAGCTGGAGACGTGTGGCTGATGGAGACCTGTATGCCCCCAGGAAAGCGAGCCTCGTGGCGCAGCCCACAACTCCTCTGCAGACAGCCCTGTCTCTAGGCACTCACCATCAGGATCTCCAGAAGCTTTCCCTTCAAGGAGGGGTTAAAGCACGCA
>NW_011192473.1:0-550 GCF_000146605.3 Meleagris gallopavo | reverse complement strand
GGGGAGACAGGGATGCCCGAGTAATACTTCTTCAGCAAGTCCTGCAAGTCCCAGAGAGACACTGTCAAGGTGGGCGGGGGGCACACGAGAGCTGTTCCACCCAGCCCTGAGACAGACACAACTGCCACACACCGACCCATCACTCCCATGTTTCCCATGGAAGCACTGCAGGATGCAGCAGCTCCACAGCTGGTGCACCTAGCCCGCTGCCCAGCCGCTGCCTGCCAGCACCCAAGGTCCCCACCAGCTGGAGACGTGTGGCTGATGGAGACCTGTATGCCCCCAGGGAAGCGAGCCTCGTGGCGCAGCCCACAACTCCTCTGCAGACAGCCCTGTCTCTAGGCACTCACCATCAGGATCTCCAGAAGCTTTCCCTTCAAGGAGGGGTTAAAGCACGCAGAATCACCCACACCTTGGAAGGCAGAGCTGAAGTCGGTGATGCTCTGCACCAGCGCGAGGTTGTTCTGCAAGTCCTGAGGCCCAAGAGAGAAGAACAGTCTTTGAACTGCGGGAAGGGCCAAGGGCTGCAAGGGGGACACGTGGGGGCAAC
>NW_011192472.1:0-898 GCF_000146605.3 Meleagris gallopavo | reverse complement strand
CTACGCGAAAGCGGTGCAGAAAGTCCTTTCTGAGAGAGCTCGTCTCCAGGCTGGAGGGCTTCCTACAGCAGCAGGTCCCAGCTCAGGGGGAAGACCTTCCCCTGCAGTGTGCCCCCGCTCTGTCTCCAAGTCCCTGGCTGGAGGTAAACGCAAGGGCTTGGAAGAAGAGCAGCAAAACAGCAGCGCAGTTGCCTGCCAACAAAAGAGCGAGGGGTCAGAGCGGGGACAGCGTGCCGGCTCCAGCAGCACAGCCTGGGCCTGCTGCAGCACGGAGCTCCAAGCTAAGAGGTAAGCAGGTGCTGTGGAACCCGCCCTGTAGGGTAGGTGCTGCCCTTATCAAGCACGCTGAAGTTGCAGAGGTTTGCTTTGCTTTTTCCTTCTCTCTACGGAGAGGGGAAAAAGAGTTGAAGGCTACCAAGTGCAAAGGCAGTGAGGTGCCACAGTGTGTGACCCCGCCTCTTTCCGTTAACTCCATGCTGGTCTTCTGCACCTTTCCACTGGAACTGTCATTCACTGAGAGGCTTCCAATTTCCTTTGTCTGTTTCTGCCATCTGTTTGTATGGTACCCCTGTTTCTGCAGTTTTGCTGCTGACAAAATGAATTCCGTTTTATTCTTGCTTTATAGCAAGAAGACAACGAAAAGAGAGAAGAGTGCAACTGAAGAAGGCTTCTATGAGAGCTGCTGCTGCTGCTGAGGTGAGTCCTTGGTGAGCACAGACACGGCTCTTGTTGTTCTCAGTGCCTCCGTCTGTCAGACGTGAAAGATATTGCAGAATCCCAAGGCAAGCAATGTCATAGAAAAACACCCAGCTGTGTGTTTGAGGAAATCAAACTTGCCTGGTTTCCTTCCAGCGCTCCGCAATGAACAGCCTTGTGGAGATGATGCAGAAGCTGCAGC
>NW_011192471.1:2379-3243 GCF_000146605.3 Meleagris gallopavo | reverse complement strand
CTTCTGAGGTGCAGTGCTGGCAGGGGATGCCAAGGAAGCCACTGCAGAAGCGTTGGAGAGGCCGACAGCGGCAGTTGGTGGCAGCAGTGAGGCAGAAGTCTGCATATAAATGCTTAGAGTCGAGTGAATTCCTTTTAGAGCCAAAAAACGTGTCTCAACTTTTGCACCTGATAGCGTTTTGTTTGGTGATGCACCCCTGCTCTGCCGAATGTAGAGCTGTCAGGCAGGCTGGAGTTCTTCTGCTGCCATCTGAGCAAGAATGAGAATTTTTTTGTTGTTTTGGGGGTGGATTTGGGCTGACAGGACAATCCTCCTACAGGCTACTGGTTTCTGTTAAATCAGCAAATTGTATTTTGTTGTAGGGACGGAGCCTGCGCATCCGTGGAATGGTGCTGGGCAAGGGGGGAAACGGAAAGCCTGCACTGGTAAGAAGCTCTTGTGAGCTGTGGTGTGGGTACCTGCCTCTAAATGGGGCTGCATGCAGGGCGGCGTGTGATGGAGGAGAGAGGAAAGGATGCTGCAGATCTGTGCTGACTGCAGAAATGGGACAGTGTTGGATCAGCAGAAAGGCACTGGAAGAAACTATGCTTGAAGACCAGAAATTTGTGTCTGACTGTGCTCAAGTCTTCCTCCAAAGAGATGCTCTTCATGTCTTTCTTGTTTCCTTTCTGTCAGAAGCTGATGCCAGTGGCCTTCCTCTGAAGCGCAGCCTTGCAGAAAGGCAGGAGGGAGCTACAGACCATGACATGACACCCATGAGAGGTACAGGCACACAACAGGCATCTGGGTTAGGTGCACTGTCTTTCTAACGAGGCTTTCTGTCTGTTCTTCCCGGGACTGTTCTCATTGCGTGTTGCTTGGGGT
>NW_011192471.1:0-583 GCF_000146605.3 Meleagris gallopavo | reverse complement strand
CTGCTGCTGCTGAGGTGAGTCCATGGTGAGCACAGACACGGCTCTTGTTGTTCTCAGTGCCTCCGTCTGTCAGACGTGAAAGATATTGCAGAATCCCAAGGCAAGCGATGTCATAGAAAAACACCCAGCTGTGTGTTTGAGGAAATCAAACTTGCCTTGTTTCCTTCCAGCGCTCCGCAATGAACAGCCTTGTGGAGATGATGCAGAAGCTGCAGCTGAAGGACTGAGAGGAAGAGGAGGCAGCGGCTGCAGTGCGCGGCGTCACAGGGCAGCGTTCCGAGTGCCGCCCAACTCGGCGCTCCAACTTTGGTCGTAGTCAATTAAAACCAGTCATAATTAGAGATTGACAAGGAGCGCACGGCCCGATTTGTCCAGCGGCATTCCACGAGCTGCTGCACTTCTACTGGTCCGGAGTGGAAACTGTGCAGCTTCGGCCCACCGAGCTGCCATCCTGGCGCTGCTCTGGTTGGAGGCAGTGCTCCACGTGCTCCTGCTGTTGCTGACACCTGACGTTGCCCAGGGAGGACCTGGCCACTGCACTCTGCTCCACCCCTGTGCCACACACACACACACACGTGTGCAC